>NW_026263382.1:0-52000 GCF_947179515.1 Apodemus sylvaticus | reverse complement strand
ACAAAATTTGCTTGTATCTCCTAAACAAGAAGTTGTAACTCGAAAAGATTTGGTGTGGCATGTATGTCTAAACGTGTAGCCTCAAAAGATGACCCACAGGAGAACTTTCTTTCGTCAAAATTTGTCAGAAACCAAGTTTTAAGGAAATCCCGCATCTTTAAAAATTATCTTGTTTTTCCTAACAACACGTTGTAACTCGAAAAGCTTTGGTATTGCGTGTATGTGTGAGCATGTAGCCTCTAAAGACAATGCACAGGAGAGTTTTCTCTCGAAAGAACATGTAAGAATTCAACATTATAAGGAAATACAGTGTTGCAGAGTAAAGACAAATACGTACGTTTGGAAACACTTTACGAGAAGAAATAATGCATCATACAAAATTAGCTGTATCTCCTAAACAACACGTGGTAACTCGAAAGGATTTTGTGTGGCGTGTACCTCTAAACGTGTAGCCTCAAAAGAGAACCCACAGGAGAATTTTCTTTCGTCAAAATTTGTCAGAAAACCACGTTTTAAGGAAATCCCGCATCGTGCGAAATTATCTTGTTTTTCATAAACTACATGTTGTAACTCGAAAAGCTTTGGCGTTGCCTATATGTCTAAGCATGTAGCCTCAAAAGAGAACGCACAGGAGAGTTTTCCCTCAAAAGAATATGTAAGAATACCACGTTATATGGAAATACAGTGTTGCAGAGTAAAGACAATTAAGTACGTATCAGAAACACTTTACAAGAAGAAATAACGCATCGTACAAAATTTGCTTGTATCTCCTAAACAACAAGTTGTAACTCGAAAAGATTTGGTGTGGCATGTACGTCTAAACCTGTAGCCTCAAAAGACAACCCACAGGAGAACTTTCTTTCGTCAAAATTTGTCAGAAAACCACGTTTTAAGGAAATCCCGCATAGTGCAAAATTATCTTGTTTTTCCTGAACAACACGTTGTAACTCGAAAAGCTTTGGTGTTGCATGTATGAATGAGCATGTAGCCTCTAAAGAGAATGCACAGGAGAGTTTTCTCTCGAAAGAACATGTAAGAATTCAACATTATAAGGAAATACAGTGTTGCAGTGTAAAGACAAATACGTACGTTTGGAAACACTTTACGAGAAGAAATAACGCATCGTACAAAATTAGCTTGTATCTCCTAAACAACACGTGGTAACTCGAAAGGATTTGGTGTGGCATGTACCTCTAAACGTGTAGCCTCAAAAGAGAACCCACAGGAGAATTTTCTTTCATCAAAATGTGTCAGAACACCACGTTTATGGAAATCCCGCATCGTGCGAAATTATCTAGTTTTTCATAAACAACACGTTGTAACTCGAAAAGCTTTGGTGTTGCCTGTATGTCTAAGTGTGTAGTCTCAAAGGGGAACACACAGGATAGTTTTCTATCGAAAGAATATGTAAGAATACCACGTTATAAGGAAATACAATGTTGCAGAGTAAAGACAAATGCGTATGTATTAGAAACATTTTATGAGAATAATTAACACATCGTAAAATATTAGCTTGTATCTCCTAAACAACACGTTGTAACTCGACATGATTTGGTGTGTCCTGTATGTCTAAATGTGTAGCCTCAAAAGAGAACCCACAGGAGAATTTTCTTTCGTCAAAATTTTTCAGAAAACCTCGTTTTAAGGAAATCCCGCATTATGCTAAATCATCTTCTTTTTCCTAAACAACATGTTGTAACTCGAAAAGCGTTGCTGTAGCTTGTATGTGTAAGCGTGTAGCCTCAAAAGAGAAGGCACAGGAGAGTTTTCTCTCGAAAGAATATGTAAGAATACCACGTTATAAGGAAATACAATTTTGCAGAGTAACGACAAATAAGTACTTATTGGAAACACTTTATGAGAAGAAATAACTCATCGTACAAGTTTACCTTGTATCTCCTAAACAACACGTTGTAACTCGAAAAGATTTGGTGTGACGTGTACGTCTAAACATGTAGCCACAAAAGAGAACCCACAGGAGAACTTTCTGTGGTCAAAATTTTTCAGAAAACCACGTTTTATGGAAATCTCGCATCGTGCGAAATTATCTTGTTTTTCCTAAACAACACTTTGTAACTCGAAAAGATTTGGCGTTGCGTGTATGTCTAAGAATGTAGCCTCAAAAGAGAACGCACAGGAGAGTTTTCCCTCGAAAGAATATGTAAGAATACCACGTTATAAGGAAATACAGTGTTGCAGAGTAAAGACAGATAAGTACTTATTGGAAACACTTTACAAGAAGAAATAACGCATCGTACAAAATTTGCTATTATCTCCTAAACAACAAGTTGTAACTCGAAATATTTGGTGTGGCTCGTACGCCTAAATGTGTAGCCTCAAAAGAGAAGACACAGGAGAATTTTCTTTCGTCAAAATTTGTCTGAACACCAAGTTTTAAGGAAATCCCGCATCGTGCGAAATTATCTTGTTTTTCATAAACAACACGTTGTAACTCGAAAAGCTTTGGTGTTGCCTGTATGTCTCAGTGTGTAGCCTCAAAAGGGAACACACAGGATAGTTTTCTCTCGAAAGAATATGCAAGAATACCACGTTATAAGGAAATACAGTGTTGCAGAGTAAAGACAAATACGTACGTATTGGAAACACTTTACGAGAAGAAATAACGCATCGTACAAAATTAGCATGTATCTCCTAAACAACACGTGTTAACTCGAAAGGATTAGGTGTGGCGTGCATGTCTAAACGTGAAGCCTCAAAAGAGAACCCACAGAGTAATTTTCTTTCGTCAAAATTTGTCAGAAAATCATGTTTTAAGGAAATCAGGCATCGTGCGAAATTATCTTGTTTTTTATAAACAACTCGTTGTAACTCGAAAAGCTATGGTGTTGCCTCTATGTCTAAGTGTTTAGCCTCAAAAGGGAACGCACAGGATAGTTTTCTCTCGAAAGAATATGTAAGAATATCACGTTATAAGGAAATACAATGTTGCAGAGTAAAGACAAATACGTACATATTGGAAACATGTTACAAGAAGAATTAACGCATTATAAAATATTAGCTTGTCTCTCCTAAACAACATGTTGTAACTCGAAAAGATTTGGTGGCATGTACGTTTAAATATGTAGCCTCAAAAGAGAACCCAGAGGAGAATTTTCTTTCGTAAAAAATTTTCAGAAAACCAGGTTTTAAGGAAATCCCGCATCGTGCGAAATCATCTTCTTTTTCCTAAACAACATGTTTTAACTCGAAAAGCTTTGGTGTTGCGTGTTTGTCTAATCGTGTAGCCTCAAAAGAGAATGCACAGGAGAGTTTTCCCTCGAAAGAATATGTAAGAATACCATGTTTTAAGGAAATACAGTGTTGCAGAGTAATGACAAATATGTACGTTTTGGAAACACTTTACGAGAAGAAATAACACATCGTACAATATTTGCTTGTATCTCCTAAACAACACGTTGTAACTCAAAAATAGTTGGTGTGGCTCGTACGTCTACACGTGTAGCCTCAAAAGAGAACCCACAGGAGAACTTTCTTTCGTCAAAATTTGTCAGAAAACCACGTTTTAAGGAAATCCCGCATCGTACAAAATTATTTTGTTTTTCCTAAACAACACATTGTAATTAGAAAAGCTTTAGTGTTGCGTGTATGTCTGAGCATATAGCCTCTAAAGGGAATGCACAGGAGAGTTTTCTCTCAAAAGAACATGTAAGAATACAACGTTATAAGGAAATACAGTGTTGCAGAGTAAAGACAAATATGTACGTATTGGAAACACTTTACGAAAAGAAATAACGCATCATACAAAATTAGCTTGTATCTCCTAAACAACACGTGGTAACTCGAAATGATTTGGTGTGGCATGCACGTCTAAACGTGTAGCCTCAAAAGAGAAGCCACAGGAGAATTTTCCTTCGTCAAAATTTGTCAGAAAACCACGTTTTAAGGAAATCCTGCATCGTGCGAAATTATCTTGTTTTCCATAAACAACACGTTGTAACTCGAAAAGCTTTGGTGTTGCCTGTATGTCTAAGTGTGTAGCCTCAAAATGGAATGCACAGGATCGTTTTCTCTCGGAGGAATATGTAAGAATACCACGTTATAAGGAAATATAATGTTGCAAAGACAAATAGGTACTTATTGGAAACACTTTATGAGAATAATTAACACATCATAAAAAATTAGCTTGTATGTCCTAAACAACACATTGTAATTCGAAAAGATTTGGTGTGGCTCGTACCTCTACACGTGTAGCCTCAAAAGAGAACCCACAGGAGAACTTTCATTCGTCAAATTTTTTCAGAAAACCACCTTCTATGGAAATCTCGCATCGTGCTAAATTATCTCGTTTTTCCTAAACAACACATTGTAACTCGAAAAGCTTTGGCATTGCGTGTTTGTCTAAGCGTGTCGCCTCAAAGAGAACGCACATGAGAGTTTTCCCTAGAAATAATACGTAAGAATACCACGTTATAAGGAAATACAGTGTTGCAGATTAAAGACAAATAAGTACGTATTGAAAACACTTTACGAGAAGAAATAATGCATCGTACAAAATTAGCTTGTATCTCCTAAACAACACGTGGTAACTTGAAAGGATTTGGTGTGGCGTGTACGTCTAAACGTGTAGCCTCAAAAGAGAACCCACAGGAGAATTTTCTTTCTTCAATATTTTTCAGAAAACCACCTTTTTAAGGAAATCCCGCATTGTGTGAAATCATCTTCTTTTTCCTAAATAACATGTTGTAACTCAAAAAGCTTTGGTGTTGCGTGTATGTGTAAGCGTGGAGCCTCAAAAGAGAAGGCACTGGAGAGTTTTCTCTCGAAAGAATATGTAAGAATACCACGTTATAAGGAAATACAATTTTGCAGAGTAAAGACAAATAAGTACATATTGGAAACACTTTATGAGAAGAAATAACGCATCTTACAATATTAGCTTGTATCTCCTAAACAACACGTTGTAACTCGAAAATATTTGGTGTGACGTGTACGTCTAAAAGTGTAGCCTCAAACGAGAACCCACAGGAGAATTTTCTTTCATCCAAATTTTTCAGAAAACCACGTTTTATGGAAATCTCGCATCGTGCGAAATTATCTTGTTTTCCTAAACAACACGTTGTTACTCGAAAAGCTTTGGCGTTGCATATTTGTCTAAGTGTGTAGCCTCAAAAGAGAACGCACAGGCAAGTTTTCTCTCGAAAGAATATGTAAGAATACCATGTTATAAGGAAATACAGTGTTGCAGAGTAAAGACAAATACTACTGGAAACACTTTAAGAGAAGAAATAAAGCATCATAAAAAATTAGCTTGTATCTCCTAAACAACACTTTGTAACTCGAGTAGATTTGGTGTGGCTCGTACCTCTACACGTGTAGCCTCAAAAGATAACCCATAGGAGAACTTTCTTTGGTCAAAATTTTTCAGAAAACCACGTTTTATGGAAATCTCGCATAGTGCGGAATTATCTTGTTTTTCCTAAACAACACATTGTAACTCGAAATGCTTTGGCGTTTCGTGTATGTCTAAGCATGTAGCCTCAAAAGAGAACGCACAGGAGAGTTTTCTCTCCAAAGAATATGTAAGAATACCACGTTATAAGGGAATACAGTGTTGCAGAGTAAAGACAACTACGTAAGTATTGGAAACACTTTAAGAGAAGAAATAACACATCGTACAAAATTAGCTTGTATCTCCTAAACAACACGTGGTAACTCGAAAAGATTTGGTGTGGCTCGTACTTCTACACGTGTAGCCTCAAAATAGAACAGACAGGAGACATTTCTTTCGTCAAAATTTTTCAGAAAACCACGTTTTATGGAAATCCTGCATCGTGCGAAATTATCTTGTTTTCCTAAACAACACGTTGTAACTCGAAAAGCTTTGGCGTTGCGTGTTTGTCTAAGCGTGTAGCCTCAAAAGAGAACGCACAGGCGAGTTTTCTCTCGAAGGAATATGTAAGAATACCATGTTATAAGGAAATACATTGTTGCAGAGTAAAGACAAATACTACTGGAAACACTTTAAGAGAAGAAATAACGCATCGTGCAAAATTAGCTTGTATCTCCTAAACAACACGTTGTAACTCGAATAGATTTGGTGTGTCTCGTACCTCTACATGTGTAGCCTCAAAAGAGAACCCACAGGAGAACTTTCTTTGGTCAAAATTTTTCAGAAAACCACGTTTTATGGAAATCTCGCATCGTGCGTAATTATCTTGTTTTTCCTAAACAACACATTGTAACTCGAAAAGCTTTGGCGTTGCTTGTATGTCTAAGCGTGTAGCCTCTAAAGAGAACGCACAGGAGAGTTTTCTCTCGAAAGAATATGTAAGAATACAAAGTTATAAGGAAATACAGTGTTGCAGAGTAAAGACAAATACGTACATGTTGGAAACACTTAATGAGAAGAAATAACGTATCTTAAAATATTAGCTTGTATCTCCTAAACCACACGTGGTAACTCGAAAGGATTTGGTGTGGCGTGTACGTCTAAACGTGTAGCCTCAAAAGAGAACCCACTGAAGAATTTTCTTTCGTCAAAATTTTTCAGAAAACTACGTTTTAAGGAAATCCCGCATCGTGCGAAATTATCTTGTTTTTCAAAAACAACACGTTGTAACTCAGAAAGCTGTGGTGTTGCTTGTATGTCTAAGTGTGTAGACTAAAAAGGGAACACACAGGATAGTTTTCTCTCGAACGAATATGTAAGAATACCACGTTATAAGGAAATACAGTGTTGCAGAGTAAAGACAAATAAGAACGTATTGGAAACACTTTAAGAGAAGAAGTAACTCATCTTACAAAATTACCTTGTATCTCCGTAACAACACGTTGTAACTCGAAAAGATTTGGTGTGCCGTGTACGTCTAAACGTGTAGCCTCAAAAGAGAACCCACAGGAGAATTTTCTTTGGTCAAAATTTTTCAGAAAGCCACGTTTTAAGGAAATCCTGCATCGTGCGAAATCATCTTCTTTTTCCTAAACAACATGTTGTAACTCGAAAAGCTTTGGTGTTGCGTGTATGTGTAAGCGTGGAGCCTCAAAAGAGAAGGCACAGGAGAGTTTTCTCTCGAAAGATTATGTAAGAATACCACGTTATAAGGAAATACAATTTTGCAGAGTAAAGACCAATAAGTACATATTGGAAACACTTTACAAGAAGAAATAACGCATCGTACAAAATTAGCTTGTGTCTCCTAAACAACACGTTGTAACTCGAAAAGATTTGGTGTGACGTGTACGTCTAAGCGTGTAGCATCAAAAGGGAACCCACAAGAGAATTTTCTTTCATCAAAATTTGTCAGAAACCACGTTTTAAGGAAATCTCGCATCATGCGAAATTATCTTGTTTTTCCTAAACAACACGTTGTAACTCGAAAAGCTTTGGTGTTGCTTGTATGTCTAAGCATGTAGCCTCAAAACAGAATGTAAAGGAGAGTTTTTTCTCGAAAGAATATGTAAGAATACCACGTTATAAGGAAATACAGTGTTGCAGAGTAAAGACAAATACGTACATATTGGAAACACATTACGAGAAGAAATAACGCATCTTACAAATTTAGCTTGTATCTCCTAAACAACACGTTGTAACTGGAAAAGATTTGGTGTGGCTTGTACGTCTAAACGTGTAGCCTCAAAAGAGAACCCACAGGAGAATATTCTTTCGTTAAAATTTTTCTGAAAGCCACATTTTAAGGAAATCCCGCATCGTGCGAAATCACCTTCTTTTTCCTAAAAAACATGTTGTAACTCGAAAAGCTTTAGTGTTGCGTGTATGTCTAAGCAAGGAGCCTCAAAAGAGAAGGCACAGGAGAGTTTTCTCTCGAAAGAATATGTAAGAATAACACGTTATAAGGAAATACAATTTTTCAGAATAAAGACTAATAAGCACATATTGGAAACACTTTACAAGAAGAAATAACGCATCATACAAAATTAGCTTGTATCTCCTAAACAACACGTTGTAACTCAATAGGATTTGGTGTGACGTGTACGTCTAAATGTATAGCCTCAAAAGAGAACCCACAGGTGAATTTTCTTTCATCAAAATTTGTCAGAAACCACGTTTTAAGGAAATCTCGCATCATGCGAAATTATCTTGTTTTTCCTAAACATCACGTTGTAACTTGAAAAGCTTTGGTGTTGCGTGTATGTCTAAACATGTAGCCTCAAAAGAGAATGTAAAGGAGAGTTTTTTCTCGAAAGAATATGTAAGAATACCATGTTATAAGGAAATACAGTGTTGCAGAGTAAAGACAAATACGTACATATTGGAAACACATTACGAGAAGAAATAACGCATCGTACAAAATTAGCTTGTATCTCCTAAACAACACGTTGTAACTGGAAAAGATTTGGTGTGGCTTGTACGTCTAAACGTGTAGCCTCAAAAGAGAACCCACAGGAGAATTTTCTTTCGTTAAAATTTTTCAGAAAGCCACGTTTTAAGGAAATCCCGCATCGTGCGAAATCACCTTCTTTTTCCTAAAAAACATGTTGTAACTCGAAAAGCTTTAGTGTTGCGTGTATATCTAAGCGTGGAGCCTCAAAAGAGAAGGCACAGGAGAGTTTTCTCTCGAAAGAATATGTAAGAATACCACGTGATAAGGAAATACAATTTTTCAGAATAAAGACAAATAAGTACATATTGGAAACTCTTTACAAGAAGAAATAACGCATCATACAAAATTAGCTTGTATCTCCTAAACAACACGTTGTAACTCAAAAGGATTTGGTGTGACGTGTACGTCTAAATGTATAGCCTCAAAAGAGAACCCACAGGTGAATTTTCTTTCATCAAAATTTGTCAGAAACCACGTTTTAAGGAAATCTCGCATCGTGCGAAATTATATTGTTTTTCCTAAATAACACGTTCTTACTCGAAAAGGTTTGGTGTTGCGTCAATGTCTAAGTGTGTAACCTCAAAAGAGAACGCACAGGATAGTTTTCTCTCGAAAGAATATGTAAGAATACCACGTTATAAGGAAATACAATGTTGCAGAGTAAAGACAAATACGTATGTATTGGAAACACATTACGAGAAGAATTAACGCATCGTAAAAAATTAGGTTTTATCTCCTAAACAACACGTTGTAACTCGAAAAGATTTGGTGTGGCATGCACGTCTAAACGTGTAGCCTCAAAAGAGAACCTACAGGAGAATTTTCTTTCTTCAAAATTTTTCAGACAACCACGTTTTAAGGAAATCCCGCATCGTGGGAAATCATCTTCTTTTTCTAAACAACATGTTGTAACTCAAAAAGCTTTGGTGTTGCGTGTATGTGTAAGCGTGGAGCCTCAAAAGAGAAGGCACAGGGGAGTTTTCTCTCGAAAGAATATGTAAGAATACCACGTTATAAGGAAATACAATTTTGCAGAGTAAAGAAAAATAAGTACATATTGGAAACACTTTACCAGAAGAAATAACGCATCGTACAAAATTAGCTTGTATCTCCTAAACTTTACGAGGTAACTCGAAAGGATTTGGTGTGGCATGTACGTCTAAACGTGTAGCCTCAAAAGAGAACACACAGGAGAATTTTCTTTTTTCAAAATTTTTCAGAACACCACGTTTTAAGGAAATCCCGCATCGTGCGAAATCATCTTCTTTTTCCTAAACAACATGTTGTAACTCGAAAAGCATTGGTGTTCCGTGTATGTGTAAGTGTGTAGCCTGAAAAGAGAAGGCACAGGAGAGTTTTCTCTCAAAAGAATATGTAAGAATACCATGTTATAAGGAAATACAATTTTGCAGAGTAAAGACAAATAAGTACATATTGGAAACACTTTACGAGAAAAAAATAATGCATCGTTCAAAATTACCTTGTATCTCCTAAACAACACGTTGTAACTCGAAAAGATTTGGTGTGACGTATACGTCTAAAAGTGTAGCCTCAAACGAGAACCCACAGGAGAATTTTCTTTCATCAAAATTTGTCAGAAACCACGTTTTAAGGAAATCTCGCATCGTGCGAAATTATCTTGTTTTTCCTAAACAACACGTTGTAACTCGAAAGCTTTGGTGTTGCGTGTATGTCTAAGCGTGTAGCCTCAAAAGAGAAGGCACAGGAGACTTTTTTCTCGAAAGAATATGTAAGAATACCACGTTATAAGGAAATACAGGGTTGCAGAGTAAAGACAAATACTATTGGAAACACTTAAAGAGAAGAAGTAACGCATCGTAAAAAATTAGCTTGTATCTCCTAAACAACACGTTGTAACTCGAAAAGATTTGGTGTGGCTCGTACCTCTACATGTGTAACCTCAAAAGAGAACCCACAGGATAACTTTCTTCCCTCAAAATTTTTCAGAAAACCACGTTTTATGGAAATCTCGCGTCGTGCGAAATTATCTTGTTTTTCCTAAACAACACATTGTAACTCGAAATGCTTTGGCGTTGCGTGTATATCTAAGCGTGTAGCCTCTAAAGAGAACGCACAGGAGAGTTTTCTCTCGAAAGAATATGTAAGAATACAACTTTATAAGGAAATACAGTGTTGCAGAGTAAAGACAAATACGTACGTATTAGAAACACTTTATGAGAAGAAATAATGCATCGTACAAAATTAGCTTGTATCTCCTAAACAACACGTGGTAACTCGAAAGGATTTGGTGTGGCGTGTACGTCTAAATGTGTAGCCTCAAAAGAAAACACACTGAAGAATTTTCTTTCGTCAAAATGTTTCAGAAAACCACGTTTTAAGGAAATCCCGCATCATGCAAAATTATTTTGTTTTTCATAAACAACACGTTGTAATTCGAAAAGCTTTGGTGTTGCCTGTATGTCTAAGTGTGTAGCCTAAAACGGGAAAGCACGGGATAGTTTTCTCTCAAAAGAATATGTAAGAATACCACGTTATAAGGAAATACAGTGTTGCAGAGTAAAGACAAATATGTACGTATTGGACACACTTTACAAGAAGAAGTAACGCATCCTAAAAAAATTAGCTTGTATCTCCGAAACAACACGTTGTAACTCAAAAAGATTTGTTGTGGCGTGTACGTCTAAACGTGTAGCCTCAAAAGAGAACCCACAGGAGAATTTTATTTCTTCAAAATTTTTCAGAAAACCACGTTATAAGGAAATCCCGCATCATGCGAAATCATCTTCTTTTTCCTAAACAACATGTTGTAACTCGAAAAGATTTGGTGTTGCGTGTATGTCTAAGTGTGTAGCCTCAGAAGAGAAGGCACAGGAGAGTTTTCTCTTGAAAGATTATGTAAGAATACCACGTTAAGGAAATACAATTTTGCAGAGTAAAGACAAATAAGTACATATTGGAAACACTTTACGAGAAGAAATAACTCATCGTGAAATATTAACTTGTATCTCCTAAACAACACGTTGTAACTCGAAAAGATTTGGTGTGACGTGTACGTCTAAACGTGTAACCTCAAAAGAGAACCCACAGGAGAATTTTCTTTCATCAAAATTTGTCAGAAACCACGTTTTAAGGAAATCTCGTATCGTGCGAAATTATCTTGTTTTTCCTAAACAACACGTTGTAACTCGAAAAGCTTTGGTGTTGCCTGTATGTCTAAGCGTGTAACCTGAAAAGAGAATGCACAGGAAGTTTTCTCTCGAAAGAATATGTAAGAATACCACGTTATAAGGAAATACAATGTTGCAGAATAAAGACAAATACATACTTATTGGAAACACTTTACGAGAAGAATTAAGGCATCTTAAAAAATTAGCTTGTATCTCCTAAACAACACGTTGTAACTCGAAAAGATTTGGTATGGCATGTACGTCTCAACGTGTAGCCTAAAAAACAAAACCCACAGGAGAATTTTCTTTCTCTAAAATTTTTCAGAAAACCACGTTTTAAGGAAATCCCGCATCATGCAAAATCATCTTCTTTTTCCTAAACAACATGATGTAACTCGAAAAGCTTTGGTGTTGCGTGTATGTGTAAGCGTGGAGCCTCAAAAGAGAAGGCACAGGAGAGTTTTCTCTCGAAAGAATATGTAAGAATACCACGTTATGAGGAAATATAGTGTTGCAGAGTAAAGACAAATAAGTACATATTGGAAACACTTTACAAACAGAAATAATGCATCCTACAAAATTAGCTTGTATCTCCTAAACAACACGTTGTAACTCGAAAAGATTCGGTGTGACGTGTACGTCTAAAAGTGTAGCCTCAAACGAGAACCCACAGGAGAATTTTCTTTCATCAAAATTTGTCAGAAACCACGTTTTAAGGAAATCTCGCATCATGAAAAATTATCTTGTTTTTCCTAAACAACACATTGCAACACGAAAAGCTTTGGTGTTGCGTGTATGTCTAAGCGTGTAGCCTCAAAAGAGAATGCACAGGAGAGTTTTCTCTCGAAAGAATATGTAAGAATACCACATTATAAGGAAATACAGTGTTGCAGAGTAAAGACAACTACGTACGTATTGGAAACACTTTAAGAGAAGAAATAAAGCATAATACAAAATTAGCTTGTATCTCCTAAACAACAGGTTATAATTCGAAAAGATTTGGTGTGGCTCGTACCTCTACACGTGTTGCCTCAAAAGAGAACCCACAGGAGAACTTTCTTTCGTCAAAATTTGTCAGAAAACCACGTTTTATGGAAATCTCGCATCCTGCGAAATTATCTTGTATTTCCTAAACAACACGTTGTAACTCGAAAAGCTTTGGCGTTGCTTGTTTGTCTAAGCGTGTAGCCTCAAAAGAGAATGCACAGGAGAGTTTTCCCTAGAAAGAATATGTAAGAATACCACGTTATAAGAAAATACAGTATTGCAGAGTAAAGACAAATAAGTACATATTGGAAACACTTTAGGGAAGAAATAACGCATCGTACAATATTTGCTTGTATCTCCTAAACAACACGTTGTAACTCGAAAATATTTGGTGTGGCTCGTACGTCAACACGTGTAGCCTCAAAACAGAAACCACAGGAGAATTTTCTTTCGTCAAAATTTGTCAAAAAACCACGTTTTAAGGAAATCCCGCATCGTGCAAAATTATCTTGTTTTTCCTAAACAACACATTGTAACTCGAAAAGCTTTGTTGTTGCGTGTATGTCTGAGCATGTTTCCTCTAAAGACAATGCACAAGAGAGTTTTCTCTCGAAAGAACATGTAAGAATACAACGTTATAAGGAAATACAGTGTTGCAGAGTAAAGACAAATACGTACATATTGGAAACACTTTACGAGAAGAAATAATGCATCGTACAAAATTAGCGTGTATCTCCTAAACAACACGTGGTAACTCGAAAGGATTTGGTGTGGCATGTACGTCTAAACGTGTAGCCTCAAAGGAGAACCGACAGGAGAATTTTTTTTCTTCAAAATTTGTCAGAAAACCACGTTTTAAGGAAATCCTGCATCGTGCGAAATTATCTTGTTTTTCGTAAACAACACGTTGTAACTCGAAAAGCTTTGGTGTTGTCTGTATGTCTCAGTGTGTAGCCTCAAAAGGGAACGCACAGGATAGTTTTCTCTCGAAAGAATATGTAAGAATACCACGTTATAAGGAAATACAATGTTGCAGAGTAAAGACAAATATGTACGTATTGGAAACACTTTACGAAAAGAACACATCTTAGAAAATCAGCTTGTATCTCCTAAACAAAAGGTTGTACCTCGAAAAGATTTGGTGTGGCATGTACGTGTAAATGTGTAGCATCAAAAGAGAACCCACAGGAGAATTTTCTTCCTTCAAAATTTTTCAGAAAACCAAGTTTTAAGGAAATCCCTCATCGTACGAAATCATCTTTTTCCTAAACAACATGTTGTAACTCGAAAAGTTTTGGTGTTGCGTGTATGTGTAAGCGTGGAGCCTCCAAAGAGAAGGCACAGGAGAGTTTTCTCTCGAAAGAATATGTAAGAATACCACGTTAAAAGGAAATACAATTTTGCAGAGTAAAGACAAATAAGTACATATTGGAAACACTTTACGAGAAGAAATAACGCATCTTAAAAAAGTAGTTTGTATCTCCTAAACAACACGTTGTAACTCGAAAAGATTTGGTGTGACATGTACGTCTAAAAGTGTAGCCTCAAACGAGAACCGACAGGAGAATTTTCTTTCATCAAAATTTGTCAGAAACCACGTTTTAAGGAAATTTCGCATCGTGCGAAATTATCTTGTCTTTCCTAAACAACAAGTTGTAACTCGAAAAGCTTTGGTGTTGCGTGTATGTCTAAGTGTGTAGCCTCAAAAGAGAGTTTTCTCTCGAAAGAATATATAAGAATACCACGTTATAAGGAAATACAGTGTTGCAGAGTAAAGACAAATACGTACATATTGGAAACACTTTACGAGAAGAAATAATGCATCGTACAAAATTAGCGTGTATCTCCTAAACAACACGTGGTAACTCGAAAGGATTTGGTGTGGCATGTACGTCTAAACGTGTAGCCTCAAAGGAGAACCGACAGGAGAATTTTTTTTCTTCAAAATTTGTCAGAAAACCACGTTTTAAGGAAATCCTGCATCGTGCGAAATTATCTTGTTTTTCGTAAACAACACGTTGTAACTCGAAAAGCTTTGGTGTTGTCTGTATGTCTCAGTGTGTAGCCTCAAAAGGGAACGCACAGGATAGTTTTCTCTCGAAAGAATATGTAAGAATACCACGTTATAAGGAAATACAATGTTGCAGAGTAAAGACAAATATGTACGTATTGGAAACACTTTACGAAAAGAACACATCTTAGAAAATCAGCTTGTATCTCCTAAACAAAAGGTTGTACCTCGAAAAGATTTGGTGTGGCATGTACGTGTAAATGTGTAGCATCAAAAGAGAACCCACAGGAGAATTTTCTTCCTTCAAAATTTTTCAGAAAACCAAGTTTTAAGGAAATCCCTCATCGTACGAAATCATCTTTTTCCTAAACAACATGTTGTAACTCGAAAATTTTTGGTGTTGCGTGTATGTGTAAGCGTGGAGCCTCCAAAGAGAAGGCACAGGAGAGTTTTCTCTCGAAAGAATATGTAAGAATACCACGTTAAAAGGAAATACAATTTTGCAGAGTAAAGACAAATAAGTACATATTGGAAACACTTTACGAGAAGAAATAACGCATCTTAAAAAAGTAGTTTGTATCTCCTAAACAACACGTTGTAACTCGAAAAGATTTGGTGTGACATGTACGTCTAAAAGTGTAGCCTCAAACGAGAACCGACAGGAGAATTTTCTTTCATCAAAATTTGTCAGAAACCACGTTTTAAGGAAATTTCGCATCGTGCGAAATTATCTTGTCTTTCCTAAACAACAAGTTGTAACTCGAAAAGCTTTGGTGTTGCGTGTATGTCTAAGTGTGTAGCCTCAAAAGAGAGTTTTCTCTCGAAAGAATATATAAGAATACCACGTTATAAGGAAATACAGTGTTGCAGAGTAAAGACAAATACATACGTATTGGAAACACTTTAAGAGAAGAAATAAAGCATAATACAAAATTAGCTTGTATCTCCTAAACAACAGGTTATAACTCGAAAAGATTTGGTGTGGCTCATACCTCTACACGTGTAGCCTCAAAAGAGAACCCACAGGAGAACTTTCTTTCGTCAAAATTTGTCAGAAATCCACGTTTTATGGAAATCTCGCATCGTGCGAAATTATCTTGTTTTTCCTAAACAACACGTTGTAACTCGAAAAGCTTTGGCGTTCCTTGTTTGTCTAAGCGTGTAGCCTCAAAAGAGAATGCACAGGAGAGTTTTCCCTAGAAAGAATATGTAAGAATGCCACGTTATAAGAAAATACAGTGTTGCAGAGTAAAGACAAATAAGTACATATTGGAAACACTTTAGGGAAGAAATAACGCATCGTACAATATTTGCTTGTATCTCCTAAACAACACGTTGTAACTCGAAAATATTTGGTGTGGCTCGTACGTCTACACGTGTAGCCTCAAAACAGAAACCACAGGAGAATTTTCTTTCGTCAAAATTTGTCAAAAAACCACGTTTTAAGGAAATCCCGCATCGTGCAAAATTATCTTGTTTTTCCTAAACAACACGTTGTAACTCGAAAAGCTTTGTTGTTGCGTGTATGTCTGAGCATGTTTCCTCTAAAGACAATGCACAAGAGAGTTTTCTCTCGAAAGAACCTGTAAGAATACAACGTTATAAGGAAATACAGTGTTGCAGAGTAAAGACAAATACTTACATATTGGAAACACTTTACGAGAAGAAATAACGCATCGTACAAAATTAGCGTGTATCTCCTAAACGACACGTGATAACTCGAAAGGATTTGGTGTGGCATGTACGTCTAAACGTGTAGCCTCAAAGGAGAACCGACAGGAGAATTTTCTTTCTTCAAAATTTGTCAGAAAACCACGTTTTAAGGAAATCCTGCATCGTGCGAAATTATCTTGTTTTTCGTAAACAACACGTTGTAACTCGAAAAGCTTTGGTGTTGCCTGTATGTCTCAGTGTGCAGCCTCAAAAGGGAACGCACAGGATAGTTTTCTCTCGAAAGAATATGTAAGAGTACCACGTTATAAGGAAATACAGTGTTGCAGAGTAAAGACAAATACATACATATTGGAAACACTTTATGAGAAGAAGTAATGCATTGTACAAAATTAGATTGTATCTCCTAAACACAACGTTGTAACTCGAAAATATTTGGTGCGGCGTGTACGTCTTAACGTGTAGCTTCAAAAGAGAACCCACAGGAGAATTTTCTTTCGTCAATTTCTTTCAGAATACCACATTTTAAGGATATCCCGCATCATGCGAAATCATCTTCTTTTTTCTAAACAACATGTTGTAACACCAAAAGCTTTGGTATTGCGTGTATGTGTAAGCGTGGAGCCTCAAAAGAGAAGGCACAGGAGAGTTTTCTCTCGAAAGAATATGTAAGAATACCACGTTATAAGGAAATACAATTTTGCAGAGTAAAGACAGTAAGTACATATTGGAAACACTTTACGAGAAGAAATAACGCATCGCACAAAATTAGCTTGTATCTCCTAAACAACACGTTGTAACTCAAAAAGATTTGATGTGGCTCGTACCTCTACACGTGTAGCCTCAAATAGAACACACAGCAGAACTTTCTTTCGTCAAAATATATCAGAAAACCACGTTTTATGGAAATCTCTCATCGTGCGAAATTATCTTGTTTTTCCTAAACAACACGTTGTAACTCGAAAAGCTTTGGCGTTGCATGTATGTCTAAGCGTGTAGCCCCAAAGGAGAATGCACAGGAGAGTTTTCCCTCGAAAGAATATGTAAGAATACCACGTTATAAGGAAATAAAGTGTTGCAGAGTAAAGACAAATATGTACTTATTGGAAACACTTTATGAGAAGAAATAATGCATCGAACAAAATTTGCTTGTATCTCCTAAACAACACGTTGTAATTCGAAAAGAATTGGTGTGGCTCGTACGTCTACATGTGTAGACTCAAACGAACACAAACAGGAGAACTTTCTTTTGTCAAAATTTGTCAGAAAACCACGTTTTAAGGAAATCCTGTATAGTGTGAAATTATCTTGGTTTACATAAACAACACGTTGTAACTCGAAAACCTTTGGTGTTGCCTGTATGTCTAAGTGTGTAGCCTCAAAAGGGAACGCACAGGATAGTTTTCTCTAGAAAGAATATGTAAGAATACCACGTTATAATGAAATACAGTGTTGCAGAGTAAAGACAAATACTTACATATTGGAAACACTTTAAGAGAAGAATTAACACATCTGGCAAAATTAGCTTGTATCTCCTAAACAACACGTTGTAACTCGAAAAGATTTGGTGTGGCGTGTACGTCTAAACGTGTAGCCTCAAAAGAGAACCCACTGAAGAATTTTCTTTCGTCAAAATTTTTCAGAAAACCACGTTTTAAGGAAATCCTGCATCGTGAGAAATCATCTTGTTTTTCCTAAACAACATGTTGTAACTCAAAAAACTTTGGTGTTGCTTGTATGTGTAAGCATGGAGCCTCAAAAGAGAAGGCGCAGGAGAGTTTTCTCTCGAAGGAATATGAAAGAATACCACGTTATAAGGAAATACAATTTTGCAGAGTAAAGACAAATAAGTACATATTGGAAACACTTTACTAGAAGAAATAACGCATCATACAAAATTAGCTTGTATCTCCTAAACAGCAAGTTGTAACTCGAAAAGATTTGGTGTGACGTGTACGTCTAAATGTGTAGACTCAAAAGAGAACACACAGGAGAATTTTTTTTCATCAAAATTTGTCAGAAACCATGTTTTAAGGAAATCTCGCATCGTGGGAAATTATCTTGTTTTTCCTAAACAACACGTTGTATCTCGAAAAGCTATGGTGTTGCGTGTATGTCTAAGCGTGTAGCCTCAAAAGAGAACGCACAGGAGAGTTTTCTCTCAAAAGAATATGTAAGAATACCACGTTATAAGGAAATACAGTGTTGCAGAGTAAAGACAAATAGGTACGTATTGGAAATACTTTAAGAGAAGAAATAAAGCAACGTAAAAAATTAGCTTGTATCTCCTGAACAACACGTTGTAACTCGAAAAGATTTGGTGTGGCTCGTACCTCTACATGTGTAGCCTCAAAAGAGAACCAACAGGAGAACTTTCTTTCGTCAAAATTTGTCAGAAAACCACGTTTTATGGAAATCTCGCATCGTGCGAAATTATCTTGTTTTTCCTAAACAACACGTTGTAACTCGAAAAGTTTGGAGTTGCTTGTATGTCTAAGCATGTAGCCTCAAAAGAGAACGCACAGGAGAGTTTTCCCTCGAAAGAATATGTAAGAATACCATGTTATAAGCAAATACAGTGATGCAGAGTAAAGACAAATAAGTACGTATTGGAAACACTTTATGAGAAGAAATAACGCATCATACAAAATTAGCTTGTATCTCCTAAACAACACATGCTAACTAGAAAGGATTTGGTGTGGCGTGTACGTCTAAACGTGTAGCATCAAAAGAGAAACCACAGGAGAATTTTCTTTTGTCAAAACTTGTCAGAAAACGA
Source organism: Apodemus sylvaticus (assembly GCF_947179515.1). NCBI lineage: Eukaryota > Metazoa > Chordata > Mammalia > Rodentia > Muridae > Apodemus > Apodemus sylvaticus. The sequence continues at coordinate 33,100 of NW_026263382.1, read as the reverse complement.
CATTTTATGAAAATCACTCATCGTGCGAAATAATCTTGTTTTTCAAAAACAAGATGTAACTGGAAAAGCGTTGGTGTTGACTGTATGTCTAAGTGTGTAGCCTCAAAAGGGAACGTACAGGATAGTTTTCTCTCGAAAGAATACGTAAGAATACCACGTTATAAGGAAATACAGTGTTGCAGAGTAAAGACAAATAAGTACTTATTGGAAACACTTTATGAGAAGAAATAACGCATCGTAAAAAAATAGTTTGTATCTCCTAAACAACACGTTATAACTCGAAAAGATTTGGTGTGACATGTACGTCTAAAAGTGTAGCCTCAAACAAGAACCGACAGGAGAATATTCTTTCATCAAAATTTGTCAGAAACCACGTTTTAAGGAAATTTCGCATCGTGCGAAATTATCTTGTTTTGCCTAAACAACAAGTTCTAACTCGAAAAGCTTTGGTGTTGCGTGTATGTCTAAGCGTGTAGCCTCAAAAGAGAATGCACAGGAGAGTTTTCTCTCGAAAGAATATGTAAGAATACCACGTTATAAGGAAATACAGTGTTGCAGAGTAAAGACAAATACGTACGTAATGGAAACACTTTAAGAGAAGAAATAAAGCATAATACAAAATTAGCTTGTATCTCCTAAACAACAGGTTATAACTCGAAAAGATTTGGTGTGGCTCATACCTCTACACACGTAGCCTCAAAAGAGAACCCACAGGAGAACTTTCTTTCGTCAAAATTTGTCAGAAAACCACGTTTTTTTGGAAATCTCGCATCGTGCGAAATTATCTTGTTTTTCCTAAACAACACGTTGTAACTCGAAAAGCTTTTGCGTTGCTTGTTTGTCTAAGCGTGTAGCCTCAAAAGTGAATGCACAGGAGAGTTTTCCCTAGAAAGAATATGTAAGAATACCACGTTATAAGAAAATACAGTATTGCAGAGTAAAGACAAATAAGTACATATTGGAAACACTTTAGGGAAGAAATAACGCATCGTACAATATTTGCTTGTATCTCCTAAAGAACACGTTGTAACTCGAAAATATTTGGTGTGGCTCGTACGTCAACACGTGTAGCCTCAAAACAGAAACCACAGGAGAATTTTCTTTCGTCAAAATTTGTAAAAAAAACAACGTTTTAAGGAAATCCCGCATCGTGCAAAATTATCTTCTTTTTCCTAAATAACACATTGTAACTCGAAAAGCTTTGTTGTTGCGTGTATGTCTGAGCATGTTTCGTCTAAAGACAATGCACAAGAGAGTTTTCTCTCGAAAGAACATGTAAGAATACAACGTTATAAGGAAATACAGTGTTGCAGAGTAAAGGCAAATACGTACATATTGGAAACACTTTACGAGAAGAAATAACGCATCGTACAAAATTAGCGTGTATCTCCTAAACAACATGTGGTAACTCGAAAGGATTTGGTGTGGCATGTACGTCTGAACGTGTAGCCTAAAAAAGAAAACCCACAGGAAAATTTTCTTTCTCTAAAATTTTTCAGAAAACCACGTTTTAAGGAAATCCCGCATCGTGCAAAATCATCTTCTTTATCCTAAACAACATGATGTAACTCGAAAAGCTTTGGTGTTGCGTGTATGTGTAAGCGTGGAGCCTCAAAAGAGAAGGCACAGGAGAGTTTTCTCTCGAAAGAATATGTAAGAATACCACGTTATGAGGAAATACAGTGTTGCAGAGTAAAGACAAATAAGTACATATTGGAAACACTTTACAAAAAGAAATAATGCATCCTACAAAATTAGCTTGTATCTCCTAAACAACACGTTGTAACTCGAAAAGATTCGGTGTGACGTGTACGTCTAAAAGTGTAGCCTCAAACGAGAACCCACAGGAGAATTTTCTTTCATCAAAATTTGTCAGAAACCACGTTTTAAGGAAATCTCGCATCGTGATAAATTATCTTGTTTTTCCTAAACAACACATTGCAACACAAAAAGCTTTGGTGTTGCGTGTATGTCTAAGCGTGTAGCCTCAAAAGAGAATGCACAGGAGAGTTTTCTCTCGAAAGAATATGTAAGAATACCACATTATAAGGAAATACAGTGTTGCAGAGTAAAGACAACTACGTACGTATTGGAAACACTTTAAGAGAAGAAATAAAGCATAATACAAAATTAGCTTGTATCTCTTAAACAACAGGTTATAATTCGAAAAGATTTGGTGTGGCTCGTACCTCTACACGTGTTGCCTCAAAAGAGAACCCACAGGAGAACTTTCTTTCGTCAAAATTTGTCAGAAAACCACGTTTTATGGAAATCTCGCATCCTGCGAAATTATCTTGTTTTTCCTAAACAACACGTTGTAACTCGAAAAGCTTTGGCGTTGCTTGTTTGTCTAAGCGTGTAGCCTCAAAAGAGAATGCACAGGAGAGTTTTCCCTAGAAAGTATATGTAAGAATACCACGTTATAAGAAAATACAGTATTGCAGAGTAAAGACAAATAAGTACATATTGGAAACACTTTAGGGAAGAAATAACGCATCGTACAATATTTGCTTGTATCTCCTAAACAGCACGTTGTAACTCGAAAATATTTGGTGTGACTCGTACGTCAACACGTGTAGCCTCAAAACAGAAACCACAGGAGAATTTCCTTTCTTCAAAATTTGTCAGAAAACCACGTTTTAAGGAAATCCTGCATCGTGCGAAATTATCTTGTTTTTCGTAAACAACACGTTGTAACTCGAAAAGCTTTGGTGTTGTCTGTATGTCTCAGTGTGTAGCCTCAAAAGGGAACGCACAGGATAGTTTTCTCTCGAAAGAATATGTAAGAGTACCACGTTATAAGGAAATACAGTGTTGCAGAGTAAAGACAAATACCTACATATTGGAAACACTTTATGAGAAGAAGTAATGCATCGTACAAAATTAGCTTGTATCTCCTAAACCAAACGTTGTAACTCGAAAATATTTGGTGCGGCGTGTACGTCTTAACATGTAGCCTCAAAAGAGAACCCACAGGAGAATTTTCTTTCGTCAATTTTTTTCAGAAAACCACATTTTAAGGATATCCCGCATCATGCGAAATCATCTTCTTTTTTCTAAACAAAATGTTGTAACTCCAAAAGCTTTGGTATTGCATGTATGTGTAAGCGTGGAGCCTCAAAAGAGAAGGCACAGGAGAGTTTTCTCTCGAAAGAATATGTAAGAATACCACGTTATGAGGAAATACAGTGTTGCAGAGTAAAGACAAATAAGCATATATTGGAAACACTTTACAAAAAGAAATAATGCATCGTACAAAATTAGCTTGTATCTCCTAAACAACACGTTGTAACTCGAAAAGATTCAGTGTGACGTGTACGTCTAAAAGTGTAGCCTCAAACGAGAACCCACAGGAGAATTTTCTTTCATCAAAATTTGTCAGAAGCCACGTTTTAAGGAACTCTCGCATCGTGAAAAATTATCTTGTTTTTCCTAAACAACACATTGCAACACGAAAAGCTTTGGTGTTGCGTGTATGTCTAAGCGTGTAGCCTCAAAAGAGAATGCACAGGAGAGTTTTCTCTCGAAAGAATATGTAAGAATACCACATTATAAGGAAATACAGTGTTGCAGAGTAAAGACAACTACGTACGTATTGGAAACACTTTAAGAGAAGTAATAAAGCATAATACAAAATTAGCTTGTATCTCCTAAACAACAGGTTATAATTCGAAAAGATTTGGTGTGGCTCGTACCTCTACATGTGTTGCCTCAAAAGAGAACCCACAGGAGAACTTTCTTTCGTCAAAATTTGTCAGAAAACCACGTTTTATGGAAATCTCGCATCCTGCGAAATTATCTTGTTTTTCCTAAACAACACGTTGTAACTCGAAAAGCTTTGGCGTTGCTTGTTTGTCTAAGCGTGTAGCCTCAAAAGAGAATGCACAGGAGAGTTTTCCCTAGAAAGAATATGTAAGAATACCACGTTATAAGAAAATACAGTGTTGCAGAGTAAAGACAAATAAGTACATATTGGAAACACTTTAGGGAAGAAATAACGCATCGTACAATATTTGCTTGTATCTCCTAAACAACACGTTGTAACTCGAAAATATTTGGTGTGGCTCGTACGTCTACACGTGTAGCCTCAAAACAGAAACCACAGGAGAATTTTCTTTCGTCAAAATTTGTCAAAAAAAAACACGTTTTAAGGAAATCCCGCATCGTGCAAAATTATCTTGTTTTCCTAAACAACACATTTTAACTCGAAAAGCTTTGGTGTTGCGTGTATGTCTGAGCATGTTGCCTCTAAAGACAATGCACAAGAGAGTTTTCTCTCGAAAGAACATGTAAGAATACAACGTTATAAGGAAATACAGTGTTGCAGAGTAAAGACAAATACGTACATATTGGAAACACTTTACGAGAAGAAATAACGCATCGTACAAAATTAGCGTGTATCTCCTAAACAACACGTGGTAACTCGAAAGGATTTGGCGTGTCGTGTACGTCTAAACGTGTAGCCTCAAAAGAGAACCGACAGGAGAATTTTCTTTCTTCAAAATTTGTCAGAAAACCACGTTTTAAGGAAATCCTGCATCGTGCGAAATTATCTTGTTTTTCATAAACAACACGTTGTAACTCGAAAATCTTTGGTGTTGCCTGTATGTCTCAGTGTGTAGCCTCAAAAGGGAACGCACAGGATAGTTTTCTCTCGAAAGAATATGTAAAAATACCACATTATAAGGAAATACAATGTTGCAGAGTAAAGACAAATATGTACGTATTGGAGACACTTTATGAAAAGAACACATCGTAGAAAATTAGCTTGTATCTCCTAAACAAAAGGTTGTACCTAGAAAAGATTTGGTGTGGCATGTACGTGTAAATGTGTAGCATCAAAAGAGAACCCACAGGAGAATTTTCTTCCTTCAAAATTTTTCAGAAAACCACGTTTTAAGGAAATCCCTCATCGTACGAAATCATCTTTTTCCTAAACAACATGTTGTAACTCGAAAAGCTTTGGTGTTGCGTGTATGTGTAAGCGTGGAGCCTCCAAAGAGAAGGCACAGGAGAGTTTTCTCTCGAAAGAATATGTAAGAATACCACGTTAAAAGGAAATACAATTTTGCAGAGTAAAGACAAATAAGTACATATTGGAAACACTTTACGAGAAGAAATAACGCATCTTAAAAAAGTAGCTTGTATCTCCTAAACAACACGTTGTAACTCGAAAAGATTTGGTGTGACATGTACGTCTAAAAGTGTAGCCTCAAACGAGAACCGACAGGAGAATATTCTTTCATCAAAATTTGTCAGAAAACACGTTTTAAGGAAATCTCGCATCGTGCGAAATTATCTTGTTTTTCCTAAACAACAAGTTCTAACTCGAAAAGCTTTGGTGTTGCGTGTATATCTAAGTGTGTAGCCTCAAAAGAGAATGCACAGGAGAGTTTTCTCTCGAAAGAATATGTAAGAATACCACGTTATAAGGAAATACAGTGTTGCAGAGTAAAGACAATTACGTACGTATTGGAAACACTTTAAGAGAAGAAATAAAGCATAATACAAAATTAGCTTGTATCTCCTAAACAACAGGTTTTAACTCGAAAAGATTTGGTGTGGCTCATACCTCTACACGTGTAGCCTCAAAAGAGAACCCACAGGAGAACTTTCTTTCGTCAAAATTTGTCAGAAATCCACGTTTTATGGAAATCTTGCATCGTGAGAAATTATCTTGTTTTTCCTAAACAACACGTTGCAACTCGAAAAGCTTTGGCGTTCCTTGTTTGTCTAAGCGTGTAGCCTCAAAAGAGAATCCACAGGAGAGTTTTCCCTAGAAAGAATATGTAAGAATACCACATTATAAGAAAATACAGTGTTGCAGAGTAAAGACAAATAAGTACATATTGGAAACACTTTAGGGAAGAAATAACGCATCGTACAATATTTGCTTGTATCTCCTAAAGAACACGTTGTAACTCGAAAATATTTGGTGTGGCTTGTACGTCTACACGTGTAGCCTCAAAACAGAAACCACAGGAGAATTTTCTTTCGTCAAAATTTGTCAAAAAACCACGTTTTAAGGAAATCCCGCATCGTGCAAAATTATCTTGTTTTTCCTAAACAACAGGTTGTAACTCGAAAACGTTGTTGTTGCGTGTATGACTGAGCATGTTTCCTCTAAAGACAATGCACAAGAGAGTTTTCTCTCGAAAGACATGTAAGAATACAACGTTATAAGGAAATACAGTGTTGCAGAGTAAAGACAAATACGTACATATTGGAAACACTTTACGAGAAGAAATAACGCATCGTACAAAATTAGCGTGTATCTCCTAAACAACACGTGGTAACTCGAAAGGATTTGGTGTGGCATGTACGTCTAAACGTGTAGCCTCAAAAGAGTACACACAGGAGAGTTTTATTTGGTCAAAATTTGTCAGAAAACCACATATTAAGGAAATCCCGCATCGTGCGAAATTATCTTGTTTTTCCTAAACAACGCATTGTAACTCGAAAAGCTTTGGTGTTGCGTGTATGTCTAAGCGTGTAGCCTCATAAGAGAACACACAGGAGACTTTTCTCTCGAAAGAATATGTGAGAATACCACGTTATAAGGAAGTCCACTGTTGCAGAATAATGACAAATACTTACGTATTGGAAACCCTTAAACTTTACGAGATGAAATAAAGCATCGTACAAAATTAGCTTGTATCTCCTAAACAACACGTTGTAACTCGAAAAGATTTGGTGTGGCGTGTACGTCTAAACGTGTAGCCTCAAAAAGAACCCAGAGAAGAATTTTCTTTCGTTAAAATTTTTCAGAACACCACATTTTAAGGAAATCCCGCATCGTGCGAAATCATCTTCTTTTTCCTAAACAACATGTTGTAACTCGAAAAGCTTTGGTGTTGCGTGTATGTCTAAGCGTGGAGCCTCAAAAGAGAAGGCACAGGAGAGTTTTCTCTCGAAGGAATATGTAAGAATACCACGTTATAAAGAAATACAATTTTGTAGACTAAAGGCAAATAAGTACATATTGGAAACACTTTACGAGAAGAAATAATGCATCGTACAAAATTAGCTTGTATCTCCTAAACAACACGTTGTAACTCGAAAAGATTTGGTGTGACGTGTACGTCTATACGTGTAGCCTCAAAAGGAAATCCCACAGAAGAATTTTCCTTTGTCAAATTTTTCAGAAAACCACGTTTAAATAAATCCCGCATCGTGCGAAATTATCTTTTTATTCATTAACAACACGTTGTAACTCGAAAAGCTTTGGTGTTGCCTGTATGTCTAAGTGTGTAGCCTCAAAACGGAACGCACAAGATAGTTTTCTCTCGAAAGAATATGTAAGAATACCACGTTATAAGGAAATACAGTGTTGCAGAGTAAAGACAAATATTTACATATTGGGAATATTTTACGAGAAGAAATAACGCATCGAACAAAATTAGCTTGTATCTCCTAAACAACACATGGTAAGTCGAAAAGATTTGGTTTGGCGTGTATGTCTAAACGTGTAGCCTCAAAGGAGAACACAAAGGAGAATTTTCTTTCGTCAAAATTTGTCAGAAAACCACGTTTTAAGGAAATACCGCATCGTGCGAAATTATCTTGTTTTTCCTAAACAACAAGTGGTAACTCGAAAAGCTTTGGTGTTGCGTGTATGTCTAAGCGTGTAGCCTCAAAAGAGAATGCACAGGAGAGTTTTCTCTCATTAGAACATGTAAGAATTCAACGTTATAAGGAAATACAGTGTTGCAGAGTAAAGACAAATACGTACATATTGGAAACACATTACGAGAAGAAATTAAGCATCACACAATATTAGCTTGTATCTCCTAAACAACAAGTGGAAACTCGAAAACATTTAGTTTGGCGTGTATGTCGAAAAGTTTAGCCTCAAAAGAGAACCCACTGGAGAATTTTCTTTCGTCAAAATTGGTCAGAAAACAAGGTTTTAACGAAATCCCGCATCCTGCGAAATTATCTTGTTTTTCCTAAACAACACGTTGTAACTCAAAAAGCTTGGGTGTTGCGTGTATGTCTCAGTGTGTAGCCTCAAAAGAGAACACACAGGAGAGTTTTCACTCAAAAAAATAAGTAAGAATACCAGGTTATAAGGAAATACAGTGTTGCAGAGTAAAGACAAATATGTACGTATTGGAAACACTTTACGTGAAGAAATAACGCATCATAAAAAATTAGCTTGTATCTCCTAAACAACACGTTGTAACTCGAAAATGTTTGGTGTGGCAGGTACGTCTAAACGTGTAGCCTCAATAAGAGAACACACTGGAGAATTTTCTTTGGTCAAATTTGTCAAAAAACCACGTATTAAGGAAATCCTACATCGTGCGAAATTATCTAGTTTTTCCTAAACAACACATAGTAACTCGAAATCCTTTGGTGCTGCGTGTATGTCTCAGCGTGTAGCCTTAAAAGAGAACACACAGGGGAGTTTTCTCTCAAAAGAATATGTAAGAATACCACGTTATAAGGAAATACAGTGTTGCAGAGTAAAGAAAAATACGTACGTATTGGAAACCCTTAAACTTTACGAGATGAAATACAGCATCGTACAAAATTAGCTCGTATCTCCTAAACAACACTTTGTAACTCGAAAAGATTTGGTGTGGCGTGTACGTCTAAACTTGTAGCCTCAAAAGAGAACCCATAGGAGAATTTTCTTTCGTCAAAGTTTCAGAAAAGCACGTTTTAAGGAAATCCAGCATCGTGTGAAATTATCTTGTTTTTCCTAAACAACACGTAGTAACTCGAAAATCTTTGGTGATGCGTGTATGTCTAAGCGTGTAGCCTCAAAAGAGAACACACAGGAGAGTTTTCTCTCGAAAGAATATGTGAGAATACCACGTTATAAGGAAGTACAGTGTTGCAGAATAAAGACAAATACTTACGTATTGGAAACCCTTAAACTTTACGAGATGATATAAAGCATCGTACAAAATTAGCTTGTATCTCCTAAACAACACGTTGTAACTCGAAAAGATTTGGTGTGGCGTGTACGTCTAAAGGTGTAGCCTCAAAAGAGAACCACAGGACAATTTTCGTTCGTCGAAATTTCTCAGAAAACCACGTTTTAAGGAAATCCCGCATCGTGAGAAATTATCTTGTTCTTCATAAACAACACATTGTAACTCGAAAAGCTTTGGTGTTGCGTGTATGTTTAAGCGTGTACCCTCAAAAGAGAACGCACAGGAGAGTTTTCTCTCGAAAGAATATCTAAGAAATCCACGTATTAAGGAAATACCGTGTTGCAGAGTAAAGACAAATACGTACTTATTGGAAACACTTTACGAGAAGAAATAACGCATCGTAAAAAATTAGCTTGTATTTCCTAAACAACAGGTTGTAACTCGAAAAGATTTGGTGTGGCGTGTACGTCTAAACGTGTAGCCTCAAAAGAGTACACACAGGAGAGTTTTATTTGGTCAAAATTTGTCAGAAAACCACGTTTTAAGGAAATCCCGCATCGTGCGAAATTATGTTGTTTTTCCTAAACAACATGTTGTAACTCGAAAAGCTTTGGAGTTGAGTGTATGTCTAAGCATGTAGCCTCAAAGGAGACCGCACAGGAGAGTTTTCTCTCGAAAGAATATGCAAGAATACCTCGTTATAAGGAAATACAGTGTTGCAGAGTAAAGTCAAATATTTACATAATGGAAACACTTAAACTTTATGAGAAGAAATAATGCATCGTAAAAAAATTAGCTTGTATCTCCTAAACAACACGTTGTAACTCGACAAGATTTAGTGTCTCGGGCACGTCTAAATGTGTAGCCTCAAAAGAGAACCCACAGGAGTATTTTCTTTCGTCAAAATTTGTCAGAAAACCACGTTTTAAGGAAATCCCGCATCATGCTAAATTATCTTGTTTTTCCTAAACAACACATTGTAACTCGAAAAACTTTGGTGTTGCGTGTATGTCAAAGCATATAGCCTCAAAAGAGAACGCACAGGAGAGTTTTCTCTCGAAAGAATGTGTAAGAATACCACGTTATAAGGAAATACAGTGTTGCAGAGTAAAGACAAATACGTACATATTGGAAAAAGTTAAACTTTACGAGAAGAAATAAGGCATCTTACAAAATTAGTTTGTATCTCCTAAACAACACGTTATAACTCGAAAAGATTTGGTGTGGTGTGTACGTCTAAACGTGTAGCCTAAAAAGAGAACCCACAGGATAATTTTCTTTCGTCAAAATTTGTCAGAAAACCACGTTTTAAGGAAATCCCGCATCGTGTGAAATTATCTTGTTTTTCCTAAAAAACACGTTGTAACTCGAAAAGCTTTGGTGTTGCGTGTATGTCTAAGCATGTAGCCTCAAAGGGGAACGCACAGGAGAGTTTTCTCTCGAAAGAATATGCAAAAATACCACGTTATAAGGAAATACAGTGTTGCAGAGTAAAGGCAAATATGTACGTAATGGAAACACTTAAACTTTATGAGAAGAAATAACGCATCGTAAAAAAATTAGCTTGTATCTCCTAAACAACACGTTGTAACTCGAAAAGATTTGGTGTTGCGTGAATGTCTAAGCATGTAGCCTCAAAGGAGAACGCACAGGAGAGTTTTCTCTCGAAAGAATATGCAAGAATACCACGTTATAAGGAAATACAGTGTTGCAGAGTGAAGGCAAATAAGTACATAATGGAAACACTTAAACTTTATGAGAAGAAATAACGCATCGTAAAAAAATTAGCTTGTTTCTCCTAAACAACACGTTGTAACTCGAAAAGATTTGCTGTGGCGTGTACGTCTAAATGTGTAGCCTTAAAAGAGAACCCACGGAGTATTTTCTTTCGTCAAAATTTGTCAGAAAACCACGTTTTAAGGAAATCCCGCATCATGCGAAATTATCTTGTTTTTCCTAAACAACACGTTGTAACTCGAAAAGCTTTGGTGTTGCATGTATGTCTAAGCGTGTAGCCTCAAAAGAGAACGCAAAGGAGAGTTTTTTCTCGAAAGAATATGTAAGAATACCACGTTATTAGGAAATACAATGTTGCAGAGTAAAGACAAATACTTACGTCTTGGAAAAACTTTATGAGAAGAAATAACGCATCGTAAGAAATTAGCTTGTATCTCCTAAACAACACGTTGTAACTCGAAAAGCTTTGGTGTTGCGTGTATGTGTAAGCGTGTAGCCTCAAAGGAGAACGCAAAGGAGAGTTTTTTCTCGAAAGAATATGTAAGAATACCACGTTATTAGGAAATACAGTGTTGCAGAGTAAAGACAAATACTTATGTATTGGAAAAACTTTACGAGAAGAAATAACGCATCGTACAAAATTAGCTTGTATCTACTAAACAACACGTTGCAACTTAAAAAGATTTGGTGTGGCCTGTACGTCTAAACGTGTAGCCTGAAGAAAGAAGCCATAGGAGAATTTTCTTTGGTCAAAATTTGTCAGGAAACCACGTATTAATGAAATCCCGCATCGTGCGAAATTATCTTGTTTTTCCTAAACAAAACGTTTTAACTCGAAATGCTTTGGTGTTGCGTGTATGTCTAAGCGTGTAGCCTCAAAAGAGAACGCACAGGAGAGTTTTCTCTCGAAAGAATATGTAAGAATACCACGTTATAAGGAAATACAGTGTTGCAGAGTAAAGACAAATAGGTACTTACTGGAAAAACTAAAACTTTACGAGAAGAAATAACGCATCGTACAAAATTAGCTTGTATCTCCTAAACAACACGTTGTAACTTGAAAAGATTTGGTGTGGCTTGTACGACTAAACGTGTAGCCTCACAAGAGTACCCACAGGAGAGTTTTATTTCGTCAAAATTTGTCAGAAAACCACGTTTTAAGGAAATCCCGCATCTTGCGAAATTATCTTGTTTTTCCTAAACAACACGTTGTAACTCGAAAAGCTTTGGTGTTGCGTGAATGTCTAAGCATGTAGCCTCAAAGGAGAACACACAGGAGAGTTTTCTCTCGAAAGAATATGCAAGAATACCACGTTATAAGGAAATACAGTGTTGCAGAGTAAAGGCAAATATGTACGTAATGGAAACACTTAAACTTTATGAGAAGAAATAACGCATCGTAGAAAAATTAGCTTGTTTCTCCTAAACAACACGTTGTAACTCGAAAAGATTTGGTGTGGCGTGTACGTCTAAATGTGTAGCCTCAAAAGAGAACCCACAGGAGTATTTTCTTTCGTCAAAATTTGTCAGAAAACCACGTTTTAAGGAAATCCCGCATCGTGCGAAATTATCTTGTTTTTCCTAAACAACACGTTGTAACTCGAAAAGCTTTGGTGTTGCGTGTATGTCTAAGCGTGTAGCCTCAAAAGAGAACGCAAAGGAGAGATTTTTCTCGAAAGAATGTGTAAGAATACCACGTTTTTAGGAAATACAGTGTTGCAGAGTAAAGACAAATACTTACATATTGGAAAAAACTTTACGAGAAGAAATAACGCATCGTAAGAAATTAGCTTGTATCTCCTAAACAACACGTTGTAACTTAAAAAGATTTGGTGTGGCCTGTACGTCTAAACGTGTAGCCTGAAAAGAGAACCCATAGGAGAATTTTCTTTGGTCAAAATATGTCAGAAAACCACGTATTAAGGAAATCCCGCATAGTGCGAAATTATCTTGTTTTTTCTAAACCAAACGTTTTAACTCGAAAAGCTTTGGTGTTGCGTGTATGTCTAAGCGTGTAGCCTCAAAAGAGAACGCACAGGAGAGTTTTCTCTCGAAAGAATATGTAAGAATACCACGTTATAAGGAAATACAGTGTTGCACAGTAAAGACAAATACGTACTTATTGGAAAAACTTAAACCTTACGAGAAGAAATAAGGCATCTTAAAAAATTAGTTTTTATCTCCTAAACAACACGTTGTAACTTAAAAAGATTTGGTGTGGCCTGTACGTCTAAACGTGTAGCCTCAAAAGAGAACCCATAGGCGAATTTTCTTTGGTCAAAATTTGTCAGAAAACCACGTATTAAGGAAATTCCGCATCGTGCGAAATTATCTTGTTTTTCCTAAACAAAACGTTTTAACTCGAAAAGCTTTGGTGTTGCGTGTATGTCTAAGCCTGTAACCTCAAAGGAGAATGCCCAGGAGAGTTTTCTCTCGAAAGAATATGTAAGAATACCACGTTATAAGGAAATACAGTGTTGCAGAGTAAAGACAAATACGTACTTATTGGAAAAACTTAAAACTTTACGAGAAGAAATAAGGCATCTTACAAAATTAGTTTGTATCTCCTAAACAACACGTTATAACTTGAAAAGATTTGGTGTGGTGTGTACGTCTAAACTTGTAGCCTCAAAAGAGAACCCACAGGATAATTTTCTTTCGTCAAAATTTGTCAGAAAACCACATTTTAAGGAAATCCCGCATCTTGCGAAATTATCTTGTTTTTCCTAAACAACACGTTGTAACTCGAAAGCTTTGGTGTTGCGTGTATGTCTAAGCGTGTAGCCTTAAAAGAGAACGCACAGGAGAGTTTTCTCTCGAAAGAATATGTAAGGATACCACGTTATAAGGAAATACATTGTTGCAGAGTAAAGACAAATACGTACGTATTGTAAACACTTTATGAGAGAAATAACGCATCTGGCAAAATTAGCTTGTATGTCCTAAACAACTCGTTGTAACTCGAAAAGATTTGGTGTGGGGTGCACGTCTAAACGTGTAGCCTCAAAAGAGTACCCACAGGAGAGTTTTATCTCGTCAAAATTTGTCAGAAAACCACGTTTTAAGGAAATCCCGCATCTTGCGAAATTATCTTGTTTTCCTAAACAACACGTAGTAACTCGAAAATCTTTGGTGATGCGTGTATGTCTAAGCATGTAGCCTCAAAAGAGAACACACAGGAGAGTTTTCTCTCGAAAGAATATGTGAGAATACCACGTTATAAGGAAGTACAGTGTTGCAGAATAAAGACAAATACTTACGTATTGGAAACCCTTAAACTTTACGAGATGAAATAAAGCATCGAACAAAATTAGCTTGTATCTCCTAAACAACACGTTGTAACTCGAAAAGATTTGGTGTGGCGTGTACGTCTAAAGGTGTAGCCTCAAAAGAGAACCACAGGACAATTTTCGTTCGTCAAAATTTGTCAGAAAACCACGTTTTAAGGAAATCCCGCATCGTGAGAAATTATCTTGTTCTTCATAAACAACACAATGTAACTCGAAAAGCTTTGGTGTTGCGTGTATGTTTAAGCGTGTACCCTCAAAAGAGAACGCACAGGAGAGTTTTCTCTCGAAAGAATATGTAAGAATACCACGTATTAAGGAAATACCGTGTTGCAGAGTAAAGACAAATACGTACTTATTGGAAACACTTTACGAGAAGAAATAACGCATCGTAAAAAATTAGCTTGTATCTCCTAAACAACAGGTTGTAACTCGAAAAGATTTGGTGTGGCGTGTACGTCTAAACGTGTAGCCTCAAAAGAGTACACACAGGAGAGTTTTATTTGGTCAAAATTTGTCAGAAAACCACGTTTTAAGGAAATCCCGCATCGTGCGAAATTATGTTGTTTTTCCTAAACAACATGTTGTAACTCGAAAAGCTTTGGAGTTGAGTGTATGTCTAAGCATGTAGCCTCAAAGGAGACCGCACAGGAGAGTTTTCTCTCAAAAGAATAAGCAAGAATACCTCGTTATAAGGAAATACAGTGTTGCAGAGTAAAGCCAAATTTTTACATAATGGAAACACTTAAAATTTATGAGAAGAAATAATGCATCGTAAAAAAATTAGCTTGTATCTCCTAAACAACACGTTGTAACTCGACAAGATTTAGTGTCTCGGGCACGTCTAAATGTGTAGCCTCAAAAGAGAACCCACAGGAGTATTTTCTTTCGTCAAAATTTGTCAGAAAACCACGTTTTAAGGAAATCCCGCATCATGCTAAATTATCTTGTTTTTCCTAAACAACACATTGTAACTCGAAAAACTTTGGTGTTGCGTGTATGTCAAAGCGTATAGCCTCAAAAGAGAACGCACAGGAGAGTTTTCTCTCGAAAGAATATGTAAGAATACCACGTTATAAGGAAATACAGTGTTGCAGAGTAAAGACAAATACGTACTTATTGGAAAAACTTAAACTTTACGAGAAGAAATAAGGCATCTTACAAAATTAGTTTGTATCTCCTAAACAACACGTTATGACTCGAAAAGATTTGGTGTGGTGTGTACGTCTAAACGTGTAGCCTAAAAAGAGAACCCACAGGATAATTTTCTTTCGTCAAAATTTGTCAGAAAACCACGTTTTAAGGAAATCCCGCATCTTGCGAAATTATCTTGTTTTTCCTAAACAACACGTTGTAACTCGAAAAGCTTTGGTGTTGCATGAATGTCTAAGCATGTAGCCTCAAAGGAGAACGCACAGGAGAGTTTTCTCTCGAAAGAATATGCAAGAATACCACGTTATAAGGAAATACAGTGTTGCAGAGTAAAGGCAAATATGTACGTAATGGAAACACTTAAACTTTATGAGAAGAAATAACGCATCATAGAAAAATTAGCTTGTTTCTCCTAAACAACACGTTGTAACTCGAAAAGATTTGGTGTGGCGTGTACGTCTAAATGTGTAGCCTCAAAAGAGAACCCACAGGAGTATTTTCTTTCGTCAAAATTTGTCAGAAAACCACGTTTTAAGGAAATCCCGCATCGTGCGAAATTATCTTGTTTTTCCTAAACAACACGTTGTAACTCGAAAAGCTTTGGTGTTGCGTGTATGTCTAAGCGTGTAGCCTCAAAAGAGAACGCACAGGAGAGTTTTTTCTCGAAAGAATATGTAAGAATACCACGTTATTAGGAAATACAGTGTTGCAGAGTAAAGAAAAATACTTATGTCTTGGAAAAACTTTACGAGAAGAAATAACGCATCGTAAGAAATTAGCTTGTATCTCCTAAACAACACGTTGTAACATAAAAAGATTTGGTGTGGCCTGTACGTCTAAACGTGTAGCCTGAAAAGAGAACCCATAGGAGAATTTTCTTTGCTCAAAATTTGTCAGAAAACCATGTATTAAGGAAATCCCGCATAGTGCGACATTATCTTGTTTTTCCTAAACCAAACGTTTTAACTCGAAAAGCTTTCATGTTGCGTGTATGTCTAAGCGTGTAGCCTCAAAAGAGAAGACACAGGAGAGTTTTCTCTCGAAAGAATATGTAAGAATACCACGTTATAAGGAAATACAGTGTTGCAGAGTAAAGACAAATACGTACTTATTGGAAAAACTTAAACCTTACGAGAAGAAATAAGGCATCTTACAAAATTAGTTTGTATCTCCTAAACAACACATTATAACTCGAAAAGATTTGGTGTGGTGTGTATCTCTAAACGAGTAGCCTCAAAAGAGAACCCACAGGAAAATTTTCTTTCATCAAAATTTGTCAGAAAACCACGTTTTAAGGAAAACCCGCATTCTGCGAAATTATCTTGTTTTTCTTAAACAAAACGTTTAAACTCGAAAAGCTTTGGTGTTGCGTGTATGTCTAAGCGTGTAGCCTCAAAAGAGAACGCACAGGAGAGTTTTCTCTCGAAAGAATATGTAAGAATACCACGTTATAAGGAAATACAGTGTTGCAGAGTAAAGACAAATATGTACTTATTGGAAAAACTTAAACTTAAGAGAAGAAATAACGCATCGTACAAAATTAGCTTGTATCTCCTAAACAACACGTTGTAATTTAAAAAGATTTGGTGTGGCCTGTACGTCTAAACGTGTAGCCTCAAAAGAGAACCCATAGGCGAATTTTCTTTGGTCAAAATTTGTCAGAAAACCACATATTAAGGAAATTCCGCATCGTGCGATATTATCTTGTTTTTCCTAAACAAAACGTTTTAACTCGAAAAGCTTTGGTGTTGCGTGTATGTCTAAGCCTGTAACCTCAAAGGAGAATGCCCAGGAGAGTTTTCTCTCGAAAGAATATGTAAGAATACCACGTTATAAGGAAATACAGTGTTGCAGAGTAAAGACAAATACGTACTTATTGGAAAAACTTAAACTTTACGAGAAGAAATAAGGCATCTTACAAAATTAGTTTGTATCTCCTAAACAACACGTTATAACTTGAAAGATTTGGTGTGGTGTGTACGTCTAAACTTGTAGCCTCAAAAGAGAACCCACAGGATAATTTTCTTTCGTCAAAATTTGTCAGAAAACCACGTTTTAAGGAAATCCCGCATCTTGCGAAATTATCTTGTTTTTCCTAAACAAAACGTTTTAACTCGAAATGCTTTGGTGTTGCGTGTATGTCTAAGCGTGTAGCCTCAAAAGAGAACGCACAGGAGAGTTTTCTCTCGAAAGAATACGTAAGGATACCACGTTATAAGGAAATACAGTGTTGCAGAGTAAAGACAAATACGTACATATTGGAAACACTTTATGAGAGAAATAACGCATCTGGCAAAATTAGCTTGTATGTCCTAAACAACTCGTTGTAACTCGAAAAGATTTGGTGTGGGGTGCACGTCTAAACGTGTAGCCTCAAAAGAGTACCCACAGGAGAGTTTTATTTCGTCAAAATTTGTCAGAAAACCACGTTTTAAGAAAATCCCGCATCTTGCGAAATTATCTTGTTTTTCCTAAACAACACGTTGTAAATCGAAAAGCTTTGGTGTTGCGTGAATGTTTAAGCATGTAGCCTCAAAGGAGAACGCACAGGAGAGTTTTCTCTCGAAAGAATATGCAAGAATACCACGTTATAAGGAAATACAGTGTTGCAGAGTAAAGGCAAATATGTACGTAATGGAAACACTAAAACTTTATGAGAAGAAATAACGCATCGTAAAAAATTAGCTTGTTTCTCCTAAACAACACGTTGTAACTCGAAATGATTTGGTGTGGCATGTACGTCTAAATGTGTAGCCTCAAAAGAGAACCCACAGGAGTATTTTCTTTCGTCAAAATTTGTCAGAAAACCATGTTTTAAGGAAATCCCGCATCGTGCGAAATTATCTTGTTTTTCCTAAACAACACGTTGTAACTCGAAAAGCTTTGGTGTTGCGTGTATGTCTAAGCGTGTAGCCTCAAAAGAGAACGCAAAGGAGAGATTTTTCTCGAAAGAATGTGTAAGAATACCACGTTTTTAGGAAATACAGTGTTGCAGAGTAAAGACAAATACTTACATATTGGAAAAAACTTTACGAGAAGAAATAACGCATCGTAAGAAATTAGCTTGTATCTCCTAAACAACACGTTGTAACTTAAAAAGATTTGGTGTGGCCTGTACGTCTAAACGTGTAGCCTGAAAAGAGAACCCATAGGAGAATTTTCTTTGGTCAAAATATGTCAGAAAACCACGTATTAAGAAAATCCCGCATAGTGCGAAATTATCTTGTTTTTTCTAAACCAAACGTTTTAACTTGAAAAGCTTTGGTGTTGCGTGTATGTCTAAGCGTGTAGCCTCAAAAGACAACGCACAGGAGAGTTTTCTCTCGAAAGAATATGTAAGAATACCACGTTATAAGGAAATACAGTGTTGCACAGTAAAGACAAATACGTACTTATTGGAAAAACTTAAACCTTACGAGAAGAAATAAGGCATCTTAAAAAATTAGTTTGTATCTCCTAAACAACACGTTGTAACTTAAAAAGATTTGGTGTGGCCTGTACGTCTAAACGTGTAGCCTCAAAAGAGAACCCATAGGCGAATTTTCTTTGGTCAAAATTTGTCAGAAAACCACGTATTAAGGAAATTCCGCATCGTGCGAAATTATCTTGTTTTTCCTAAACAAAACGTTTTAACTCGAAAAGCTTTGGTGTTGCGTGTATGTCTAAGCCTGTAACCTCAAAGGAGAATGCCCAGGAGAGTTTTCTCTCGAAAGAATATGTAAGAATACCACGTTATAAGGAAATACAGTGTTGCAGAGTAAAGACAAATACGTACTTATTGGAAAAACTTAAAACTTTACGAGAAGAAATAAGGCATCTTACAAAATTAGTTTGTATCTCCTAAACAACACGTTATAACTTGAAAAGATTTGGTGTGGTGTGTACGTCTAAACTTGTAGCCTCAAAAGAGAACCCACAGGATAATTTTCTTTCGTCAAAATTTGTCAGAAAACCACATTTTAAGGAAATCCCGCATCTTGCGAAATTATCTTGTTTTTCCTAAACAACACGTTGTAACTCGAAAGCTTTGGTGTTGCGTGTATGTCTAAGCGTGTAGCCTTAAAAGAGAACGCACAGGAGAGTTTTCTCTCGAAAGAATATGTAAGGATACCACGTTATAAGGAAATACATTGTTGCAGAGTAAAGACAAATACGTACGTATTGGAAACACTTTATGAGAGAAATAACGCATCTGGCAAAATTAGCTTGTATGTCCTAAACAACTCGTTGTAACTCGAAAAGATTTGGTGTGGGGTGCACGTCTAAACGTGTAGCCTCAAAAGAGTACCCACAGGAGAGTTTTATCTCGTCAAAATTTGTCAGAAAACCACGTTTTAAGGAAATCCCGCATCTTGCGAAATTATCTTGTTTTCCTAAACAACACGTAGTAACTCGAAAATCTTTGGTGATGCGTGTATGTCTAAGCATGTAGCCTCAAAAGAGAACACACAGGAGAGTTTTCTCTCGAAAGAATATGTGAGAATACCACGTTATAAGGAAGTACAGTGTTGCAGAATAAAGACAAATACTTACGTATTGGAAACCCTTAAACTTTACGAGATGAAATAAAGCATCGAACAAAATTAGCTTGTATCTCCTAAACAACACGTTGTAACTCGAAAAGATTTGGTGTGGCGTGTACGTCTAAAGGTGTAGCCTCAAAAGAGAACCACAGGACAATTTTCGTTCGTCAAAATTTGTCAGAAAACCACGTTTTAAGGAAATCCCGCATCGTGAGAAATTATCTTGTTCTTCATAAACAACACAATGTAACTCGAAAAGCTTTGGTGTTGCGTGTATGTTTAAGCGTGTACCCTCAAAAGAGAACGCACAGGAGAGTTTTCTCTCGAAAGAATATGTAAGAATACCACGTATTAAGGAAATACCGTGTTGCAGAGTAAAGACAAATACGTACTTATTGGAAACACTTTACGAGAAGAAATAACGCATCGTAAAAAATTAGCTTGTATCTCCTAAACAACAGGTTGTAACTCGAAAAGATTTGGTGTGGCGTGTACGTCTAAACGTGTAGCCTCAAAAGAGTACACACAGGAGAGTTTTATTTGGTCAAAATTTGTCAGAAAACCACGTTTTAAGGAAATCCCGCATCGTGCGAAATTATGTTGTTTTTCCTAAACAACATGTTGTAACTCGAAAAGCTTTGGAGTTGAGTGTATGTCTAAGCATGTAGCCTCAAAGGAGACCGCACAGGAGAGTTTTCTCTCAAAAGAATAAGCAAGAATACCTCGTTATAAGGAAATACAGTGTTGCAGAGTAAAGCCAAATTTTTACATAATGGAAACACTTAAAATTTATGAGAAGAAATAATGCATCGTAAAAAAATTAGCTTGTATCTCCTAAACAACACGTTGTAACTCGACAAGATTTAGTGTCTCGGGCACGTCTAAATGTGTAGCCTCAAAAGAGAACCCACAGGAGTATTTTCTTTCGTCAAAATTTGTCAGAAAACCACGTTTTAAGGAAATCCCGCATCATGCTAAATTATCTTGTTTTTCCTAAACAACACATTGTAACTCGAAAAACTTTGGTGTTGCGTGTATGTCAAAGCGTATAGCCTCAAAAGAGAACGCACAGGAGAGTTTTCTCTCGAAAGAATATGTAAGAATACCACGTTATAAGGAAATACAGTGTTGCAGAGTAAAGACAAATACGTACTTATTGGAAAAACTTAAACTTTACGAGAAGAAATAAGGCATCTTACAAAATTAGTTTGTATCTCCTAAACAACACGTTATGACTCGAAAAGATTTGGTGTGGTGTGTACGTCTAAACGTGTAGCCTAAAAAGAGAACCCACAGGATAATTTTCTTTCGTCAAAATTTGTCAGAAAACCACGTTTTAAGGAAATCCCGCATCTTGCGAAATTATCTTGTTTTTCCTAAACAACACGTTGTAACTCGAAAAGCTTTGGTGTTGCATGAATGTCTAAGCATGTAGCCTCAAAGGAGAACGCACAGGAGAGTTTTCTCTCGAAAGAATATGCAAGAATACCACGTTATAAGGAAATACAGTGTTGCAGAGTAAAGGCAAATATGTACGTAATGGAAACACTTAAACTTTATGAGAAGAAATAACGCATCATAGAAAAATTAGCTTGTTTCTCCTAAACAACACGTTGTAACTCGAAAAGATTTGGTGTGGCGTGTACGTCTAAATGTGTAGCCTCAAAAGAGAACCCACAGGAGTATTTTCTTTCGTCAAAATTTGTCAGAAAACCACGTTTTAAGGAAATCCCGCATCGTGCGAAATTATCTTGTTTTTCCTAAACAACACGTTGTAACTCGAAAAGCTTTGGTGTTGCGTGTATGTCTAAGCGTGTAGCCTCAAAAGAGAACGCACAGGAGAGTTTTTTCTCGAAAGAATATGTAAGAATACCACGTTATTAGGAAATACAGTGTTGCAGAGTAAAGAAAAATACTTATGTCTTGGAAAAACTTTACGAGAAGAAATAACGCATCGTAAGAAATTAGCTTGTATCTCCTAAACAACACGTTGTAACATAAAAAGATTTGGTGTGGCCTGTACGTCTAAACGTGTAGCCTGAAAAGAGAACCCATAGGAGAATTTTCTTTGCTCAAAATTTGTCAGAAAACCATGTATTAAGGAAATCCCGCATAGTGCGACATTATCTTGTTTTTCCTAAACCAAACGTTTTAACTCGAAAAGCTTTCATGTTGCGTGTATGTCTAAGCGTGTAGCCTCAAAAGAGAAGACACAGGAGAGTTTTCTCTCGAAAGAATATGTAAGAATACCACGTTATAAGGAAATACAGTGTTGCAGAGTAAAGACAAATACGTACTTATTGGAAAAACTTAAACCTTACGAGAAGAAATAAGGCATCTTACAAAATTAGTTTGTATCTCCTAAACAACACATTATAACTCGAAAAGATTTGGTGTGGTGTGTATCTCTAAACGAGTAGCCTCAAAAGAGAACCCACAGGAAAATTTTCTTTCATCAAAATTTGTCAGAAAACCACGTTTTAAGGAAAACCCGCATTCTGCGAAATTATCTTGTTTTTCTTAAACAAAACGTTTAAACTCGAAAAGCTTTGGTGTTGCGTGTATGTCTAAGCGTGTAGCCTCAAAAGAGAACGCACAGGAGAGTTTTCTCTCGAAAGAATATGTAAGAATACCACGTTATAAGGAAATACAGTGTTGCAGAGTAAAGACAAATATGTACTTATTGGAAAAACTTAAACTTAAGAGAAGAAATAACGCATCGTACAAAATTAGCTTGTATCTCCTAAACAACACGTTGTAATTTAAAAAGATTTGGTGTGGCCTGTACGTCTAAACGTGTAGCCTCAAAAGAGAACCCATAGGCGAATTTTCTTTGGTCAAAATTTGTCAGAAAACCACATATTAAGGAAATTCCGCATCGTGCGATATTATCTTGTTTTTCCTAAACAAAACGTTTTAACTCGAAAAGCTTTGGTGTTGCGTGTATGTCTAAGCCTGTAACCTCAAAGGAGAATGCCCAGGAGAGTTTTCTCTCGAAAGAATATGTAAGAATACCACGTTATAAGGAAATACAGTGTTGCAGAGTAAAGACAAATACGTACTTATTGGAAAAACTTAAACTTTACGAGAAGAAATAAGGCATCTTACAAAATTAGTTTGTATCTCCTAAACAACACGTTATAACTTGAAAGATTTGGTGTGGTGTGTACGTCTAAACTTGTAGCCTCAAAAGAGAACCCACAGGATAATTTTCTTTCGTCAAAATTTGTCAGAAAACCACGTTTTAAGGAAATCCCGCATCTTGCGAAATTATCTTGTTTTTCCTAAACAAAACGTTTTAACTCGAAATGCTTTGGTGTTGCGTGTATGTCTAAGCGTGTAGCCTCAAAAGAGAACGCACAGGAGAGTTTTCTCTCGAAAGAATACGTAAGGATACCACGTTATAAGGAAATACAGTGTTGCAGAGTAAAGACAAATACGTACATATTGGAAACACTTTATGAGAGAAATAACGCATCTGGCAAAATTAGCTTGTATGTCCTAAACAACTCGTTGTAACTCGAAAAGATTTGGTGTGGGGTGCACGTCTAAACGTGTAGCCTCAAAAGAGTACCCACAGGAGAGTTTTATTTCGTCAAAATTTGTCAGAAAACCACGTTTTAAGAAAATCCCGCATCTTGCGAAATTATCTTGTTTTTCCTAAACAACACGTTGTAAATCGAAAAGCTTTGGTGTTGCGTGAATGTTTAAGCATGTAGCCTCAAAGGAGAACGCACAGGAGAGTTTTCTCTCGAAAGAATATGCAAGAATACCACGTTATAAGGAAATACAGTGTTGCAGAGTAAAGGCAAATATGTACGTAATGGAAACACTAAAACTTTATGAGAAGAAATAACGCATCGTAAAAAATTAGCTTGTTTCTCCTAAACAACACGTTGTAACTCGAAATGATTTGGTGTGGCATGTACGTCTAAATGTGTAGCCTCAAAAGAGAACCCACAGGAGTATTTTCTTTCGTCAAAATTTGTCAGAAAACCATGTTTTAAGGAAATCCCGCATCGTGCGAAATTATCTTGTTTTTCCTAAACAACACGTTGTAACTCGAAAAGCTTTGGTGTTGCGTGTATGTCTAAGCGTGTAGCCTCAAAAGAGAACGCAAAGGAGAGATTTTTCTCGAAAGAATGTGTAAGAATACCACGTTTTTAGGAAATACAGTGTTGCAGAGTAAAGACAAATACTTACATATTGGAAAAAACTTTACGAGAAGAAATAACGCATCGTAAGAAATTAGCTTGTATCTCCTAAACAACACGTTGTAACTTAAAAAGATTTGGTGTGGCCTGTACGTCTAAACGTGTAGCCTGAAAAGAGAACCCATAGGAGAATTTTCTTTGGTCAAAATATGTCAGAAAACCACGTATTAAGAAAATCCCGCATAGTGCGAAATTATCTTGTTTTTTCTAAACCAAACGTTTTAACTTGAAAAGCTTTGGTGTTGCGTGTATGTCTAAGCGTGTAGCCTCAAAAGACAACGCACAGGAGAGTTTTCTCTCGAAAGAATATGTAAGAATACCACGTTATAAGGAAATACAGTGTTGCACAGTAAAGACAAATACGTACTTATTGGAAAAACTTAAACCTTACGAGAAGAAATAAGGCATCTTAAAAAATTAGTTTGTATCTCCTAAACAACACGTTGTAACTTAAAAAGATTTGGTGTGGCCTGTACGTCTAAACGTGTAGCCTCAAAAGAGAACCCATAGGCGAATTTTCTTTGGTCAAAATTTGTCAGAAAACCACGTATTAAGGAAATTCCGCATCGTGCGAAATTATCTTGTTTTTCCTAAACAAAACGTTTTAACTCGAAAAGCTTTGGTGTTGCGTGTATGTCTAAGCCTGTAACCTCAAAGGAGAATGCCCAGGAGAGTTT
Organism: Apodemus sylvaticus; assembly: GCF_947179515.1. Classification (NCBI taxonomy): domain Eukaryota; kingdom Metazoa; phylum Chordata; class Mammalia; order Rodentia; family Muridae; genus Apodemus; species Apodemus sylvaticus. The sequence goes on along the minus strand of NW_026263382.1, from coordinate 8,625 downwards.
TCTCTCGAAAGAATATGTAAGAATACCACGTTAAAAGGAAATACAGTGATGCAGAGTAAAGACAAATACATACTTATTGGAAAAACTTAAAACTTTACGAGAAGAAAAAAGGCATCTTACAAAATTAGTTTGTATCTCCTAAACAACACGTTATAACTTGAAAAGATTTGGTGTGGTGTGTACGTCTAAACTTGTAGCCTCAAAAGAGAACCCACAGGATAATTTTCTTTCGTCAAAATTTGTCAGAAAACCACATTTTAAGGAAATCCCGCATCTTGCGAAATTATCTTGTTTTTCCTAAACAACACGTTGTAACTCGAAAGCTTTGGTGTTGCGTGTATGTCTAAGCGTGTAGCCTTAAAAGAGAACGCACAGGAGAGTTTTCTCTCGAAAGAATATGTAAGGATACCACGTTATGAAAATCACGTTTTAAGGAAATCCCGCATCGTGCGAAATCATCTTGTTTTTCCTAAACAACACGTTGTAAGTCGAAAAGCTTTCATGTTGCGTGTATGTCTAAGTGTGTAGCCTCAAAAGAGAAGGCACAGGACAGTTTTTTCTCGAAAGGATATGTAAGAATACCACTTCATAAGGAAATACAGTTTTGCAGAGTAAAGACATATACGTACGCATTGGAAACTCTTTAGGAGAAGAAATAACGCATAGTACAAAATTAGCTTGTATCTCCAAAACTACACGTTGTATCTCGAAAAGAATTGTTGTGGCGTGTACGTCTTAACATGTAGCATCTAAAGAGAACCAAAAGGAGAATTTTCTTTCGTCAAAATTTTTCAGAAAATCACGTTTTAAGGAAATCACGCATCGTGCGAAATTATCTTGTTTTTCCTAAACAACACGTTGTAAGTCGAAAAGCTTTCATGTTGCGTGTATGTCTAAGTGTGTAGCCTCAAAAGAGAAGGCACAGGACAGTTTTTTCTCGAAAGGATATGTAAGAATACCACTTCATAAGGAAATACAGTTTTGCAGAGTAAAGACATATACGTACGCATTGGAAACTCTTTACGAGAAGAAATAACGCATAGTACAAAATTAGCTTGTATCTCCATAACTACATGTTGTATCTCGAAAAGAATTGTTGTGGCGTGTACGTCTTAACATGTAGCATCTAAAGAGAACCAAAAGGAGAATTTTCTTTCGTCAAAATTTTTCAGAAAATCACGTTTCCATATAACGTGGTATTCTTACATATTCTTTCGAGAGAAACTCTCCTGTGCGTTCTCTTTTGAGGCTACACGCTTAGACATACACGCAACACCAAAGCTTTTCGAGTTAAAACGTTTGGTTTAGAAAAAACAAGATAATTTCGCACTATGCGGGATTTCCTTAATACGTGGTTTTCTGACATATTTTGACCAAAGAAAATTCTCCTATGGGTTCTCTTTTCAGGCTACACGTTTAGACGTACAGGCCACACCAAATCTTTTTAAGTTACAACGTGTTGTTTAGGAGATACAAGCTAATTTCTTACGATGCGTTATTTCTTCTCGTAAAGTTTTTTCCAATATGTAAGTATTTGTCTTTACTCTGCAACACTGTATTTCCTAAAAACGTGGTATTCTTACAGCATTCTTTCGAGAAAAATCTCTCCTTTGCGTTCTCTTTTGAGGCTACGCGCTTAGACATACACGCAACACCAAAGCTTTTCGAGTTACAACGTGTTGTTTAGGAAAAACAAGATAATTTCGCACGATGCGGGATTTCCTTAAAACATGGTTTTCTGACAAATTTTGACGAAAGAAAATACTCCTGTGGGTTCTCTTTTGAGGCTACACATTTAGACGTACATGCCACACCAAATCATTTCGAGTTACAACGTGTTGTTTAGGAGAAACAAGCTAATTTTTTACGATGCGTTATTTCTTCTCATAAAGTTTTAGTGTTTCCATTACGTACATATTTGCCTTTACTCTGCAACACTGTATTTCCTTATAACGTGGTATTCTTGCATATTCTTTCGAGAGAAAACTCTCCTGTGCGTTCTCCTTTGAGGCTACATGCTTAAACATTCACGCAACACCAAAGCTTTTCGATTTACAACGTGTTGTTTAGGAAAAACAAGATAATTTCGCAAGATGCGGGATTTCCTTAAAACGTGGTTTTCTGACAAATTTTGACGAAATAAAACTCTCCTGTGGGTACTCTTTTGAGGCTACACGTTTAGACGTGCACCCCACACCAAATCTTTTCGAGTTACAACGAGTTGTTTAGGACATACAAGCTAATTTTGCCAGATGCGTTATTTCTCTCATAAAGTGTTTCCAATATGTACGTATTTGTCTTTACTCTGCAACATTGTATTTCCTTATAACGTGGTATCCTTACGTATTCTTTCGAGAGAAAACTCTCCTGTGCGTTCTCTTTTGAGGCTACACGCTTAGACATACACGCAACACCAAAGCATTTCGAGTTAAAACATTTTGTTTAGGAAAAAGAAGATAATTTCGCAAGATGCGGGAATTCCTTAAAACGTGGTTTTCTGACAAATTTTGACGAAAGAAAATTATCCTGTGGGTTCTCTTTTGAGGCTACAAGTTTAGACGTACACACCACACCAAATCTTTCAAGTTATAACGTGTTGTTTAGGAGATACAAACTAATTTTTTAAGATGCCTTATTTCTTCTCGTAAAGTTTAAGTTTTTCCAATAAGTACGTATTTGTCTTTACTCTGCAACACTGTATTTCCTTATAACGTGGTATTCTTACATATTCTTTCGAGAGAAAACTCTCCTGGGCATTCTCCTTTGAGGTTACAGGCTTAGACATACACGCAACACCAAAGCTTTTCGAGTTAAAACGTTTTGTTTAGGAAAAACAAGATAATTTCGCACGATGCGGAATTTCCTTAATACGTGGTTTTCTGACAAATTTTGACCAAAGAAAATTCGCCTATGGGTTCTCTTTTGAGGCTACACGTTTAGACGTACAGGCCACACCAAATCTTTTTAAGTTACAACGTGTTGTTTAGGAGATACAAGCTAATTTTGTACGATGCGTTATTTCTTCTCTTAAGTTTAAGTTTTTCCAATAAGTACATATTTGTCTTTACTCTGCAACACTGTATTTCCTTATAACGTGGTATTCTTACATATTCTTTCGAGAGAAAACTCTCCTGTGCGTTCTCTTTTGAGGCTACATGCTTAGACATACACGCAACACCAAAGCTTTTCGAGTTAAAACGTTTTGTTTAGGAAAAACAAGATAATTTCGCATGATGCGGAATTTCCTTAATACGTGGTTTTCTGACAAATTTTGACCAAAGAAAATTCGCCTATGGGTTCTCTTTTGAGGCTACACGTTTAGACGTACAGGCCACACCAAATCTTTTTAAGTTACAACGTGTTGTTTAGGAGATACAAGCTAATTTTGTACGATGCGTTATTTCTTCTCTTAAGTTTAAGTTTTTCCAATAAGTACATATTTGTCTTTACTCTGCAACACTGTATTTCCTTATAACGTGGTATTCTTACATATTCTTTCGAGAGAAAACTCTCCTGTGCGTTCTCTTTTGAGGCTACACGCTTAGACATACACGCAACACCAAAGCTTTTCGAGTTTAAACGTTTTGTTTAAGAAAAACAAGATAATTTCGCAGAATGCGGGTTTTCCTTAAAACGTGGTTTTCTGACAAATTTTGATGAAAGAATATTTTCCTGTGGGTTCTCTTTTGAGGCTACTCGTTTAGACATACACACCACACCAAATCTTTTCGAGTTATAATGTGTTGTTTAGGAGATACAAACTAATTTTGTAAGATGCCTTATTTCTTCTCGTAAGGTTTAAGTTTTTCCAATAAGTACGTATTTGTCTTTACTCTGCAACACTGTATTTCCTTATAACGTGGTATTCTTACATATTCTTTCGAGAGAAAACTCTCCTGTGTCTTCTCTTTTGAGGCTACACGCTTAGACATACACGCAACATGAAAGCTTTTCGAGTTAAAACGTTTGGTTTAGGAAAAACAAGATAATGTCGCACTATGCGGGATTTCCTTAATACATGGTTTTCTGACAAATTTTGACCAAAGAAAATTCTCCTATGGGTTCTCTTTTCAGGCTACACGTTTAGACGTACAGACCACACCAAATCTTTTTATGTTACAACGTGTTGTTTAGGAGATACAAGCTAATTTCTTACGATGCGTTATTTCTTCTCGTAAAGTTTTTCCAAGACGTAAGTATTTTTCTTTACTCTGCAACACTGTATTTCCTAATAACGTGGTATTTTTACATATTCTTTCGAGAAAAAACTCTCCTGTGCGTTCTCTTTTGAGGCTACACGCTTAGACATACACGCAACACCAAAGCTTTTCGAGTTACAACGTGTTGTTTAGGAAAAACAAGATATTTTTGCACGATGCGGGATTTCCTTAAAACGTGGTTTTATGACAAATTTTGACTAAAGAAAATACTCCTGTGGGTTCTCTTTTGAGGCTACACATTTAGACGTACACGCCACACCAAATCTTTTCGAGTTACAACGTGTTGTTTAGGAGAAACAAGCTAATTTTTCTACGATGCGTTATTTCTTCTCATAAAGTTTAAGTGTTTCCATTACGTACATATTTGCCTTTACTCTGCAACACTGTATTTCCTTATAACGTGGTATTCTTGCATATTCTTTCGAGTGAAAACTCTCCTGTGCGTTCTCCTTTGAGGCTACATGCTTAGACATTCACGCAACACCAAAGCTTTTCGAGTTACAACGTGTTGTTTAGGAAAAACAAGATAATTTCGCAAGATGCGGGGTTTCCTTAAAACGTGGTTTTCTGACAAATTTTGACGAAATAAAAATCTCCTGTGGGTACTCTTGTGAGGCTACACGTTTAGACGTACAAGCCACACCAAATCTTTTCAAGTTACAACGTGTTGTTTAGGAGATACAAGCTAATTTTGTACGATGCGTTATTTCTTCTCGTAAAGTTTTAGTTTTTCCAGTAAGTACCTATTTGTCTTTACTCTGCAACACTGTATTTCCTTATAACGTGGTATTCTTACATATTCTTTCGAGAGAAAACTCTCCTGTGCGTTCTCTTTTGAGGCTACACGCTTAGACATACACGCAACACCAAAGCATTTCGAGTTAAAACGTTTTGTTTAGGAAAAACAAGATAATTTCGCACGATGCGGGATTTCATTAATACGTGGTTTTCTGACAAATTTTGACCAAAGAAAATTCTCCTATGGCTTCTTTCTTCAGGCTACACGTTTAGACGTACAGGCCACACCAAATCTTTTTAAGTTGCAACGTGTTGTTTAGTAGATACAAGCTAATTTTGTACGATGCGTTATTTCTTCTCGTAAAGTTTTTCCAATACATAAGTATTTGTCTTTACTCTGCAACACTGTATTTCCTAATAACGTGGTATTCTTACATATTCTTTCGAGAAAAAACTCTCCTTTGCGTTCTCCTTTGAGGCTACATGCTTACACATAGACGCAACACCAAAGCTTTTCGAGTTACAACGTGTTGTTTAGGAGATACAAGCTAATTTCTTACGATGCGTTATTTCTTCTCGTAAAGTTTTTCCAAGACGTAAGTATTTGTCTTTACTCTGCAACATTGTATTTCCTAATAACGTGGTATTCTTACATATTCTTTCGAGAAAAAACTCTCCTTTGCGTTCTCTTTTGAGGCTACACGCTTAGACATACACGCAACACCAAAGCTTTTCGAGTTACAACGTGTTGTTTAGGAAAAACAAGATAATTTCGCATGATGCGGGATTTCCTTAAAACGTGGTTTTCTGACAAATTTTGACGAAAGAAAATACTCCGTGGGTTCTCTTTTGAGGCTACACATTTAGACGACACGCCACAGCAAATCTTTTCGAGTTACAACGTGTTGTTTAGGAGAAACAAGCTAATTTTTTTACGATGCGTTATTTCTTCTCATAAAGTTTAAGTGTTTCCATTACGTACATATTTGCCTTTACTCTGCAACACTGTATTTCCTTATAACGTGGTATTTTTGCATATTCTTTCGAGAGAAAACTCTCCTGTGCGTTCCCCTTTGAGGCTACATGCTTAGACATACACGCAACACCAAAGCTTTTCGAGTTACAACGTGTTTTTTAGGAAAAACAAGATAATTTCACACGATGCGGGATTTCTTTAAAACGTGGTTTTCTGACAAATTTTGACGAAAGAAAATTATCCTGTGGGTTCTCTTTTTAGGCTACACGTTTAGACGTACACACCACACCAAATCTTTTCGAGTTATAACGTGTTGTTTAGGAGATACAAACTAATTTTGTAAGATGCCTTATTTCTTCTCGTAAAGTTTAAGTTTTTCCAATATGTACGTATTTGTCTTTACTCTGCAACACTGTATTTCCTTATAACGTGGTATTCTTACAAATTCTTTCGAGAGAAAACTCTCCTGTGAGTTCTCTTTTGAGGCTATACGCTTTGACATACACGCAACACCAAAGTTTTTCGAGTTACAATGTGTTGTTTAGGAAAAACAAGATAATTTAGCATGATGCGGGATTTCCTTAAAACGTGGTTTTCTGACAAATTTTGACGAAAGAAAATACTCCTGTGGGTTCTCTTTTGAGGCTACTCATTTAGACGTGCCCGAGACACTAAATCTTGTCGAGTTACAACGTGTTGTTTAGGAGATACAAGCTAATTTTTTTACGATGCATTATTTCTTCTCATAAAGTTTAAGTGTTTCCATTATGTAAATATTTGACTTTACTCTGCAACACTGTATTTCCTTATAACGAGGTATTCTTGCATATTCTTTCGAGAGAAAACTCTCCTGTGCGGTCTCCTTTGAGGCTACATGCTTAGACATACACTCAACTCCAAAGCTTTTCGAGTTACAACATGTTGTTTAGGAAAAACAACATAATTTCGCACGATGCGGGATTTCCTTAAAACGTGGTTTTCTGACAAATTTTGACCAAATAAAACTCTCCTGTGTGTACTCTTTTGAGGCTACACGTTTAGACGTACACGCCACACCAAATCTTTTCGAGTTACAACCTGTTGTTTAGGAGATACAAGCTAATTTTTTACGATGCGTTATTTCTTCTCGTAAAGTGTTTCCAATAAGTATGTATTTGTCTTTACTCTGCAACACGGTATTTCCTTAATACGTGGATTTCTTAGATATTCTTTCGAGAGAAAACTCTCCTGTGCGTTCTCTTTTGAGGGTACACGCTTAAACATACACGCAACACCAAAGCTTTTCGAGTTACAATGTGTTGTTTATGAAGAACAAGATAATTTCTCACGATGCGGGATTTCCTTAAAACGTGGTTTTCTGAGAAATTTTGACGAACGAAAATTGTCCTGTGGTTCTCTTTTGAGGCTACACCTTTAGACGTACACGCCACACCAAATCTTTTCGAGTTACAACGTGTTGTTTAGGAGATACAAGCTAATTTTGTACGATGCTTTATTTCATCTCGTAAAGTTTAAGGGTTTCCAATACGTAAGTATTTGTCTTTATTCTGCAACACTGTACTTCCTTATAACGTGGTATTCTCACATATTCTTTCGAGAGAAAACTCTCCTGTGTGTTCTCTTTTGAGGCTACACGCTTAGACATACACGCATCACCAAAGATTTTCGAGTTACTACGTGTTGTTTAGGAAAAACAAGATAATTTCACACGATGCTGGATTTCCTTAAAACGTGCTTTTCTGAAACTTTGACGAAAGAAAATTCTCCTATGGGTTCTCTTTTGAGGCTACAAGTTTAGACGTACACGCCACACCAAATCTTTTCGAGTTACAAAGTGTTGTTTAGGAGATACGAGCTAATTTTGTACGATGCTGTATTTCATCTCGTAAAGTTTAAGGGTTTCCAATACGTACGTATTTTTCTTTACTCTGCAACACTGTATTTCCTTATAACGTGGTATTCTTACATATTCTTTTGAGAGAAAACTCCCCTGTGTGTTCTCTTTTAAGGCTACACGCTGAGACATACACGCAGCACCAAAGGATTTCGAGTTACTATGTGTTGTTTAGGAAAAACAAGATAATTTCGCACGATGTAGGATTTCCTTAATACGTGGTTTTTTGACAAATTTGACCAAAGAAAATTCTCCAGTGTGTTCTCTTCTTGAGGCTACACGTTTAGACGTACCTGCCACACCAAACATTTTCGAGTTACAACGTGTTGTTTAGGAGATACAAGCTAATTTTTTATGATGCGTTATTTCTTCACGTAAAGTGTTTCCAATACGTACATATTTGTCTTTACTCTGCAACACTGTATTTCCTTATAACCTGGTATTCTTACTTATTTTTTTGAGTGAAAACTCTCCTGTGTGTTCTCTTTTGAGGCTACACACTGAGACATACACGCAACACCCAAGCTTTTTGAGTTACAACGTGTTGTTTAGGAAAAACAAGATAATTTCGCAGGATGCGGGATTTCGTTAAAACCTTGTTTTCTGACCAATTTTGACGAAAGAAAATTCTCCAGTGGGTTCTCTTTTGAGGCTAAACTTTTAGACATACACGCCAAACTAAATGTTTTCGAGTTTCCACTTGTTGTTTAGGAGATACAAGCTAATAATGTGTGACGCTTAATTTCTTCTCGTAATGTGTTTCCAATATGTACGTATTTGTCTTTACTCTGCAACAC